>NW_028258493.1:147685-381615 GCF_053883595.1 Heterocephalus glaber
AAGCTCTTTTCCCCTGCCTGGGAAGTTTTCTGCCATTATTTCTGTGAAGAGATTTTTTTGTGTCATCTGCACTCTCTCCTGTTTCTTCATTGAGCCCAATCATTCTTATGTTATTCTTTTTTGCATCATCTAGCAGCTGCTGGATTGATTTCTCATGTTTCCTTGTAATTTTGAAGCAGTTTTTCTTTTCCTGGTCACTAATTGCAGTCTTATCTTCTATATCTGAAATTCTGTCCTCACATTGGCTCATTCTGCTGTGTAGACTTTCAATGGAGTTTTTCATGTCCTGGAAATCTATTTGCATCTGTTTTATGGATTCCATTTGTTTCTTATGTTGGGATTCCATCATGTTCCTGAGCTCCTCTCTAGATTTATTAATCATGTCTTGCACTAAGGGCACAATTTCTCCTGTTATCTGAGAAATTATTTCTGATTTCATTTTTTCCAGATCCCCTTTTGTTGCCAGTTCAGTGGGTCCAGGTGGTTGAGTATCAGAGTGTTCCATCTCATTTCCCTTTGTGGTTGCTGTAGGTGATCTGGAAGTCTGGTTTTGAGATTTATTTATGTGTTTTCTCATTTTGACTGGGGTGGGAGCTGTTAGCGCCTGCATGGATTACCTCCTCTGAGCTGGGTGGGGTGGGACAGGGGCTGTGAGCAGCGCTAGGTATGGTGACCCAAAAGCCCTTTCCTGTGTGCTGGGAGCAGCGGGAGGGATGGTGGCCAGGATGCCCCTTCCTCTGGACCAGGAGCAGTGGGATGGTGGCTTGGAAGTCCCTCCCTCTGGGCCGGGAGCGGTGGGAGGGATGGTGGCCTGGAAGCCCCTTCCTCTGAGCCAGGAGCAGCGGGACAGAAGGTGGCCCAAAAGCCCTTTCCTCTGGGCTGGGAGCAGCGGGATGGATGGTGACCAGGAAGCCCCTTCCTCTGGACCAGGAGCAGTGGGATGACAGCTCAGAAGCCCCTACCTCTGGCCCAGGAACAGTGGGACTCAGAACCTTGGTCTGGTGGTCTGGTGGTCTGGTGTCCTCTGCGCCTTGGTAATGTGGAATCAGGTGGCTGCCTGTCTGCAGTGGGGTGATTCAGTGTCTTCTGCGTGACTCAGGACCTCGGTAGGGCCTTATGTGGATTTTTGATTGATGAGTAGTTGTTCATTGAGTTGTCAAGGTGAACAAGGTAATTTTTGTTAAGGAATAAGAGGTTCCAGATATAAGAAGCTTATAATGAAATGCAGAGATTTCTGACTCCACCAGGATGATATAGCCCCATATCTCCCAGGTCCTCTTTACCATTAAAGCAGCTTTGACCAAGCACAAAGTGTAAACGTAGGAGCTCTGCACAAAGTGGAAAGAAGGCAGACAAGTGAGGAGCTTGGGACTTGAAGCATGACTCACTGTTGAAGGCTTCCTTAGTATCTCTCATTCAGCTGCAGATACTTCCAACCTAGAAGCACCAACAGGCATAGGCAAAAAGAATTTCAGGAAAGCCCCTTTACCTTAGGCAAAGGACATGGAAAGGGGTAGCCTAACAATGGAGAAATTTCTTGGCAATACCTGCCTTGCTCTAGCCACCTGCCTGTGGGTAAAAGCACAACTCCCTCCAATCTCTGTGGTTTGAGTGGGATTCCTGCCCACACCAAGAAAGAAGATGATACTACCATTCCCCTAGCAGGTGGTGGGCAGGACCAAGAGGGAAGCTGAAATACATGATACTGACCAGGACAGTGTCAGCAGGATGCAGGGGCCAGGTGAGCATCTAACACCATTCAGCAAGACTTAACTAGGTAGTGTGAGGCAGAGCTAGTCTAGCAGGCTGACAACAACAATGAGGAGACATAAATGAAGCACAATTCATTCCACCATTTCTCTCCTCTTTGATGCAAGTAGGGCTCAGTACTGAGTTTTTCTTACAATCTTACTTGGATACAATGAGACAGTGCAGATCTGTGCCTCACTGTAACTGAGGAAATACCAGCAAGTCCACTGGTGGTGCTGAACTTCCTTCCACCCTATTCAAGTGCAACCAGACAGCATCTGAATCTCAATGTTATCAAATCAGTAATATAAGCTAAGTTCTCAACCCTCAACTGAAATAGAAACAGAGCAGTAAAATAAACTCAAAACAAACAAAATGTAAAGAAAACACAGAAATCTTTGAATGTAAATAAGAAATCAATAGGGGAATCAAAGAAATCTGTATATGGTTATTTAAATATTATTCATATTATTCATAAATGTATAACAAGACTGACAAAAATAGAGGACATAACTCAATATTAACAATAAAACTGGGGGCATCACTATATGTATAGCAATTGTAATAAGATTAATAAAGAAGTACTATGAACAATTTTATACTCAAATTTGACAACATTGAGAAAATGGACTGATTTCTTTAAAACCACAAAGCACCAAACTCAACCAAGATGAAATAGACAACCTGAATAGTCCTATGACCATTAAGTAAATTGAATTTTAATTTAAAAGCTCTTGAAGAAGAAATATTCACACTTACATGGTTTCACTGGAGATTTTCTATAAAACTTTAAAGGAAGAATTAACACCAATACATCAATTTTACACAATCTAATCCAGAGACTATAAGAGGTGCAGTCATACAGAGTTCAACTCATTTTATGAGACTGACATCACCTCAGTATCAAAACCAGGCAAAGAAACTACAGACTAAAATCTCTCTGAACATAGATGCAAAAATCCTCAAATACTTAGCAAAAGGAACCCAACAATATTTACAAAACAATTACATATCATGATGAAGTAATATTGGTTCCTGGTATGCAAGACTGGTTAAATATTTGAAAATGGAGCAATCCATGTAACTGAGCATGTTAACAGACTAAAGATATGGATCACATGATGATATCACCAGGTAGAGAGAAAGCATTTAACAAAATCTTATGAGCAGACATGATAGAAAAATCTCTAAGCAAATTAAGATAACTTCTTGATTTGATAAAGAACATATGGAAAAATCCTAAAGCTAACCTCATTTAATTATGAAAAATTCAATAGTTTCTTTTTATGATCAGGAACAAGGTACAGATATATGCACTTACCAATCTTATGCAACATAGTTCTCCAAGGTCTAATTATTGTAATAAGATTTTTTAAAGTGTAAAAATTGTACAACTAAGAAAAGGATAAGCAAAATTATATTAATCTCCAGATGATGTAATTATGTGGGAGATATCAAGAATATGAAACACTCACACAATTTAGAAGTGAGAGCAGCAAAATCAATACTCACAAATCAATAACCTTTCCACATACTAACAAGGAACATGTGAAAACCAAAATAAAAACACAATACCATTCACAATCACTCCAAAAGAAATGAAACACTTAGTATTCAGGTATAAATTTAGCTAATCATGTACAGAAGCTATGTTCTGGAAACTACAAAATGCTGATGAAAGAAATCTAAGGATAATCTAAGTAAATGAAGATTTATTTGTGCTCACAGTAAAGATATCAAATGTAATTCAATTTCTAGCAGAGTATCAGCAATGTCTTTTTATAGACACAGATAGGCTTATTGTAAAATGTGTATGGAAAAACACAATATCTAGACAAGCTAACATAATCTTGACAAAGAAGAATAAATCTCTCTAACACTAAGGCCTATGGTACAATTACACTGATCAGGACAGTATGGTAGACATCTATAACAGTGAACAGGAAAGAAAATCCATAAGGAGACCCACACAAATACAAAGTGATTCTGGACAAAAATGAAAAAGCAATTAAATGGAAGATAGGAAGGAATTCGCTCTGCATATAATAATATCTTTTTTTCTCTATTTTATAATCCATTAGTAAAAATGTTTTAATCACAAGACATGTGGACTTAATTAATGATTTGCAAGTTAAATGTGTGTTCTACTATAGTAACTTATAATGAATAATATGTACAAACTATAAATTGTAAAGGTATGAAAATTTAAATAATGATTCTAATATTTTATTCCTTTACCTCAATGGAGTATCTTGAAAGCAATCATATCAATTTGATGATGGCCATGGCAAACAGATAAATTGTTGAGATTATTTTCTTCTTTTGTCTTAGTATGAGATTCCATTTTTTCCCCTAAAATCACTGCCCCAAAGTAGTACAAAGGACAAATAGAGGTGATATTCTCACAGGATTAATGAGAATATAGTACTATTCTCAAGAGAATATTCTCTGTATTAAGAGTAGTGGAATCTTAACTGTTTTCTGGAGGCATGAGAAATATGAAGACTCTTGGGCTTGTTCATTATATTTAAAATTTTTGTAGCACTAAGATGCAGAAAATCAAAGTATACTTTTACATTTTCTCTGATTAATCTTTCCTTACCCTCCACTCTTTATATGCAAAATACATGGTGATTGAGGGATATAACTTTTTCACAGTGTGAAGAAAATTATACACTAGTGTATATTTTTATATTCAATACTGCTGAAATATGATGAACCCTTGAGGTACGAAATACATTACTATAAAATTTTTATGTCCTCCACTTCTTTATTTTTCTGAAGTTTATAAAAACAGCTCATAACAAACAATCTCTGAGGCTTTTCATTAAATTGAGGCAATATTGTCGTGTTATATTTTTCCTTAGATGACTTCCAGGTATACTATTGTAAGTAAATGTTAGAAAAAATACTTTGTAAACTCAGTATAAATAAAAATATTTGGTAGAAAATATTGAAGGAGGAGTTCTAAAATAAGAAAGTCCAACTTACATATACAACCACCTTTAAAAAATAAAGATTTTAACATCAATACAAAAACCCAAATAGCAATGAAAATACGATTCCAAATTTAGTAAAGAACTCCATCACCTGCAACAAATATTAATGAAAACCCATCTTATCTAATTCTGAATCAGCTGAAGGGGAGATGCTAATAATCAATATCCAGGGCAGTTGGTCATGAGCATGGTGTGATGTTGTGAGGAAAAAATGAACATGGGCACCTCTAAATTGTGTTAGGTTAATGCTAAAATAAAAGTGATCTTTAGGATGCATAAAAAGGACTACACTGCTTCCAAACACGAGTACATTCAGAGCTGGAAGAGAAATCACCTTAGACATCTGACATGGGCTTCTCATTAGACAGTGACAGCTAAACATTAACTGATCAGAAATATTTGCATGGACCTAATGATCATGTATAGCAACAGTTTTAGGAAGAAAATAAATGACATTATCTACAGTGGATTGCCCAGAGCTTCAGCTCCGTAGAGCAACAATAGCTAATGAAAGCACTAAACTCTGAGTCTATAATGTTAGTTTCTAGCATGCTCAAGAAAGATGTACCTAATATTAACTAAATATGCACCAAAACTTACAGTCAGTTATGCTCTACTCTAGCTCTGCATGTCATCTTCTCCATAGGAATTGCGGGCATGGGAAACAATCCTCTGGGTTTACCTTCAGACCTGAGTTCCCCTGCTACAGTGTAATCTTGGAGGTTGGCCTCTTATCTTTCTTTCTACCACTTTCTACCACTAGAAAACTGGTCAAAATTGGTGCCTTGTACAAAACTGGTGCCTGGTACAGAGTCAAAATTCAGCAAGCATTGACTACACAGAGGACCATGAGGAGCATCACAGAGATTCTACCTATAGTGTTTTGTAACAAATGGATTTAAATAGAATTTCACTCTAGTTAAACAAACAAATCAGAACAGAAAAAATACATCTTCTGCAAGAATTTGACAAAATGATGTATATAATGAATAAATATACATACAATTAAAACCACTAAGTAGGAAAACATGAATTTTAGAAAATGAATGTCATGATAATAAATTAAAGAGACTAAGAAAATAAAGGAATGGCCTGGTCAGTGACTTAAAAATTTCACAGATACACTGGAAACAATTAGAGAAAGAATGATAGATAAGAAAGGTGATGGATATCCAACCCAAAGATCATCATATCCCTACAGTAAGAGAACTGGGATAATAAACTAATCAAAAAATACAAATTCAAAGTATAAATAAAAATTATCTTAAATAAAAAATGACATAAGTTGGTATTGCCAAAGAATTCACTGAATCTACCTGTCAGGGAAAATAAATAACATAGATTGACATTACAAATTCTATTTGTCATGTGCTCCATACTTACAACTAACATCTCAAGGTTTGGTATTTAAATTTTATACTTAAAATAATATATTTCAAAATTACATTTCAATTTATTTCTTATCTAGAAAATGTTTAGTTAGAACAACTAGGTCTCCTACCTACCAAGGGAAAAAAAAACCTGGCTTTAGATTTCTGTTCTGCAACAAATATATTACGTATGAAAAATGGCGGTGTTCACACCCAAGTGATAACAATGCAAATCAAGGACCCAGACTTCATTTACACAAGTTGACAATAGCAACATCCTCACATACACCAAGGCACTGAAACCATTGCCCATGTATCGTCTTTAAAAAAAAAAAAAGCTTAATATAAGCCAGTCAAATGAGACATAAATCAAAATAAAGAGCTTACAAATAGCAAAAACACATCCGAATCTTAGAATTTTGAAACTCAGAGCTGAGCAATGGAGTCTTTCTTTCAGGATCTGCCCTCTTTCTGGTGAAATCAATTATTTGATAAGTAAAAGATGACCAAAGAAACATGAAAAGACTGTAGGAGGAAATATTCAGTTCTGTGAAGAGCTTCCAAATACTTCACCTCAAATGTCAGAAAACAACATGAAAAGACCATAAGAGAAAAAAGAAAATTCTGTATATAGTCTTCAAATATTTCATTTCAAATTCATTTTGGAAGAAAAATTTGACACAATCTTCTAGCTCAGTGAGGGGGAACCTTTCAGAGACCAAGTGCCCAAACCGTAACTGAAAACTCACTTATCACAAAGTGCTGACACTGCCCCTATGTACGCTATTCTCCATTGCTCAGCTGCTGGGGCCAAGCTGGGGTGACCTGGCTTGAGTGCCAATAGAGAGAGCGTGCCTACTGCAGCATCCGTGCCGCAGGTTCGCCACCACTGTACTAGTTTGTAGTTCTCATCTTCCATTAATTCATTAGTTGTTCTTTCTTCTATTAACTTGTCTCTTCATTTTCAGATAGTCAACTTTATTATTTCTAATATTTCTAGTTTTTAAATTGCATATAGCATCCTCAGAAATGCTATTGGATATTCATAAATATTATTTCTATTTATGCTTTTTAATTAATATTTATGTTTAATTTGATTCTCTTTCTAATAGTGCTGGGTTTTCTCAAGTAGTCAGTGATTACTAATTATTTTTTCATACTTGCTTTTTTTTGGTACTGGGAATCAAACTCAGGGTCTTGCACTTGCAAGATAGGCAGTGGCATCACTGAGCTAAATCCCAGCCCTATTTTTTCATATTTGTATTGAGAGTCTCTCTATTGTTGCCTGCTTGTGGTGGCTGTGAAGAGAAACTAAAAGATGTAGCCCAGTAGCTTGTCTTTGGAGCTTGAGTACTGGTCATCCCTGCTGGATTTATTAACTGATGTGAACCCTTGGGGTTTTTTTCCAGGTTTCAATAATTTTCTTACTTTACCCCATGGGTAAATGCTCCACTACCTACAATTCAGCTAACTGTAAGAGAAGAAAGGAACAATGGCCCAATTGCTCCAAATGAGGCTCTCTAAGAGATCACCCTAATGTCTTTTTTTCCCCAAACTTTATCTGTGTGCTCTGATAGACACTTGGCAATTCTTCAAAATTTCTTGTCTAATGTACTTGCTAATTACATCTAAGTACAGAGTTAGAATGAAATACAGTAAGAGAAGACTGTTATGGAAGACAACATTTCAACAGGGACTTGCATGACACATATATTCATATACTCTGGCTAGATCCAAGTAGTGGACTAGCAAGTACAAATGCCCAGAGATAAGAATATGCTTGGCTTAGTCCCAGAATTTAGTAAGACTAGAGTGCAGCACAATTGTTTCTTGTTGGAAGCTAAAAAGAAAAAAAAAAAGTTTATACCTGAGGCACAAGGTAGTGAATGTAACATATTTACAAAAATATAAAAGTAACTCAGGATGGAATAAGAAATACATGAATGGTCTCAATTGCATATTAAGTGAATATAAGAATGGGAGAGATTAATTCAGAAAAGACTGATCAGCTGAGAATTTGCGAGACCTGGGGAATGAGCTGACCTTTAAAAAAGAAGTTTATTTCTTGTTTATATAAAAAGTGAATTTGCTTGTTAGATTCCCACCATGACTTCAGCAAGGGCTCGTTGTTTGCAAGGTGTCATTCTTGTCTGAATGGTATGAGACAGCATCGAAGTTCCCAGAAGAGGGTAAAGCATGAAGTGATGAGCATTAGTCATTCCTAGTAGGGGTAGGATTTGTCGTTTCTACAAATTCCATTTGTCAAAGATTCAGTCATGTGGCCAACTTTACTGCATATTGTAGTTTGAAATAATAATGTTCATTATAATTTTCTGTTCACATAGCATCTCTATTACTCTGCAAGAGGGAGGAGATATAAAGGAAAATTGGCAGTCTACCACACTTTCTAAAAAAAAAAACTTCGTAATTTGAATAACCAAAATCTCTCAATTATAACACTGTTGAAAGCCCTGCTGATACATAAACTTGAGTTCCACGAACTCTTTAAAGAATTGCATTCATCTGGGGGTAGTGTGAAGGCCACATTTCATTATATCTAGCTTTAGATATTGTGGGACATTATTTGATTTGTTGAATTACTGGGCTAATAGACTGTAACATAAACTTTTTGAATCAAGCAGATATTCTACACCTAACAACAAATATTTATGGGTTGGCTGTCAGATTCCAAATTATATGGAATGAAAATTTCATTACTTACTCCCCATTTCCTTTAAGGATTTTTGTATTACCACCTACAAGGGTCTCTTTTATTTCCAATTTGATGGATATGCATAGTGTATGAGGCAATCTATATTTATGTTCCATGCAAAGGCCAGAAGTTGACTGAACTCATCTAGAAACCGCTGCTGTTTAAATGCAGTTGTCCACATCATGAATATGTTCTCAAGGCTGCAGTGTCTGCAATGCATCTGGTACCAACTGCTGCAGATGCTTAGCTCCCTGCAGCAAATGGCAAATATATGCTCCCCTCTTCTCCAGGGGAAAACACATACTTTCTGTGAAAATACTATCTCACATTTTGGTTACTGTAACAACACAATAAAACCAAGTGTTAGTTCAACAGTTGTGATTGCCTATACAAAGGTTACTTTTAATAATTGTCCACATAGGCAAACCTGAAGAAAAGTGAATTATTCTATATTGTCAATGATCTGTAGGCTCTGAGTGACCTTAAATATCAATCTAGATTTATTACAACAGTACTTTTGTGACCAGAATCCACAAGGTGTCATCTACAAGCAATATAAATCAAAGAAAACAATTTCTAGCTCATGACATGATATATAAAATTGATATTTTCAATTACACCCATTGTTCATGTAAAAAATTTGTATAATTTAATAAAAATAGTAAAAAGTAGACATTTTAATAATCAGGTAAGCTTTATTTTAGGAAACAAGAACTTTGAAATATAATGTAGTAGTAAAGAAATTATCACCGTGAAAAATATTCCTAATTTGCAGAGTCCCCTGGCCAGCTTATTTTGAAAAAAGAAATGAAAAAATATATATATAATTAAAATCACCAGAAATGGAATTTGCATTGATAAAAGATAATGCTGTAAAACTAGATCAGTCAGAAGAGAATGAGTACTTGAAATAAAAACATGGACAACCAAACTAGGAATATTCAAAATCAATCAACATTGCTCTAAAATGACATCACTTAAGAGTAAAGTAAAAAGACAGAGACCCTAACCCTACCAAGGTCCTGAGTTGCGCAGAAGACGCCAAATCACCCCGCTGCAGACAGGCAGGTCTGCCCATGCCCTACCAAGGTCCTGAGTCCCACAGAACACGCCAAATCAGCCCACTGCAGACACGCAGGTCTGTGCACGCCCTACCGAGGTCCTGAGTCAAATCACCCTGCTGTAGACAGGCAGCTACCTGGTTCTGCACTACAAAGACGCAGAGGACACCAGACCACCAGACCAAGGTTCTGAGTCCCGCTGTTCCTGGCCCAGAGGGAGGGGTTTCTGAGCTGTCATCCCACTGCTCCTGGTCCAGAGGAAGGGGCTTCCTGGTCACCATCCATCCCGCTGCTCCCAGCCCAGAGGGAGGGACTTCTGAGCCACCATCCCACTGCTCCTGGTCCAGAGGAAGGGGCATCCTGGCCACCATCCCTCCCGCTGCTCCCAGCACACAGGAAAGGGCTTTTGGGTCACCATCCCTAGCGCTGCTTGCATCCCCTGTCCCACCTCACCCAGCTCAGAGGAGGTAATCCATGCAGGCGCTAACAGCTCCCACCCCAGTCAAAATGAGAAAACACATAAATAAATCTCAAAACCAGACTTCCAGATCACCTACAGCAACCACAAAGGGAAATGAGATGGAACACTCTGATACTCAACCACCTGGACCCACTGAACTGGCAACAAAAGGGGATCTGGAAAAAATGAAATCAGAAATAATTTCTCAGATAACAGGAGAAATTGTGCCCTTAGTGCAAGACATGATTAATAAATCTAGAGAGGAGCTCAGGAACATGATGGAATCCCAACATAAGAAACAAATGGAATCCATAAAACAGATGCAAATAGATTTCCAGGACATGAAAAACTCCATTGAAAGTCTACACAGCAGAATGAGCCAATGTGAGGACAGAATTTCAGATATAGAAGATAAGACTGCAATTAGTGACCAGGAAAAGAAAAACTGCTTCAAAATTACAAGGAAACATGAGAAATCAATCCAGCAGCTGCTAGATGATGCAAAAAAGAATAACATAAGAATGATTGGGCTCAATGAAGAAACAGGAGAGAGTGCAGATGACACAAAAAAATCTCTTCACAGAAATAATGGCAGAAAACTTCCCAGGCAGGGGAAAAGAGCTTGACATACAGAAAAGTGATGCATAAAGGACTCCAAATAGCCTTGATCAAAAAAAATCTACACATAGGCATATAATTGTTAAGATTCCAGAAACACAACAGAAGAACAAAGTTCTCCAAGCAGTCAGAGAAAAGAAACAAATCACATGCAAAGGAAAGCCCATCAGAATCACAGCAGACTTCTCAACACAAACCATCAAGGCAAGAAGAGTTTGGAGTGACATATTCCAAGTCCGAAAAGAAAACAGCCTCCAACCCAGATTGATGTCCCCTGAAAAACTATCTTTCAAAATGGATGGAGAAATAAGATACTTTCATGACAAAGAGCACCTTAGGAACTTCGTGAATACCAAACTAGCACTCCAAAGAATTTTACACAATAGCCTAGGAACAGACATTGAGGATCACAACCCCAGGAAGAAAAGCAGAATGAACCCATCTGGCATGACAAGAAATTAAATGTAAAGGGGGAGAATGCAACAAAAAGAAAAAGTCATGGCAACGACAAGTCAATACATTTCAGTTATAACCATCAACATTAATGGTCTCAATTTACCAAGCAAAAGAAATAGACTGGCAGAATGGGTCAAGAAGGAAAATCCAACAATATGTTGCATACAAGAAACACACTTCATTCAAAAGGAAACTTGTAGACTGAAAGGTAAAGGGTGGAAAACAATACTCCATGTGACAGGAACCCGAAAAAAGAAGGAATAGCTATCCTCTTGGCAGATCAAGTAGATTTCAAATGAACACTGATTGAGAGACGAAGAAGAACACTACATCCTTATAAAGGGAAGAATCCAAGAGGAAGAGATGACAATCATAAATAGCTATGCAAAAAACACTAGTGCACCCAACTATATAAAACAGACACTAACGGACATGAAAAGTCATACATGCACTAATACAACTGTAGTGGGGGACCTCAACACCCCATTGTCACAAATAGATAGATCAACTAGACTAAAAATAGGTACTGAAATACTAGAACTCAATCGAACTCTTGAACAAATGAACTTAATAGATGTTTACAGAGTCTTCCACTCCACAAAATCAGAATAAACATTCTTCTCAGCTGCACATGGATCATCCTCCAAAATAGACCACATACTCACACATAGAACATGTTTAAGTAAGTGCAAAGGAATTGAAGTTATCCCCTGTATATTATCAGACCATAGTGTGATGAAATTGGAGATCCATAGCAAAAGAAACTCAAAAAATTTCATAAACACGTGGAAATTGAACAACACACTTCTGAATAACCAGTGGGTCACAGAGGAAATTAAAGAAGAAATCAGACAGTTCTTTCAATTAAATGACAATGACAATACAACATATCGGAATCTATGGGACACAATGAAAGCAGTCTTATGAGGGAAATTCATAGCAGTGAATACACATATTAGGAAAACAGAATGAGCCCAATTAAACAACCTGATGGTGAACTTCAAGCTTCTAGAAAAAGAAGAGCAGGACAAGCCCAAAGCTCATACAAGGGAGGAAATTATAAAGATCAGAGGAGAAATCAATGCAATGGAGACTAAGAGAATGATACAAAAAATCAATGAAGCCAAGAGTTGGTTCTGCGAAAGAATCAACAAAATTGAGAAAACATTACCAACCTTGTGAGAAAAAGGAAAGAAAAGGCCCAAATCCATGCAATTAGGAATGAAAGGGGTGAAATTACAACAGACCCAGCAGAAATCCAGAGGATCATCAATACCTACTTCCAGAACCTATATGCCAATAAGATGGACAACACAGAAGAAATGGACAGATTGCTAGATACATGTGAATTACCAAAGTTGAATGAAGAAGACCTAAAAATTCTGAACAACCCAATATAAACCAATGAAATTGAAAATGTAATTAAAAACTTATCAACTACGAAAAGCCCGGGTGCTGAACTGAAAGGGAAGCAATACTCCCAAATTCATTCCTGGAAGCAAGCATCACCTTGATCCCCAAAGCAGAGAAAGACCCAACTGAAAAAGAGAATTATAGGCCAATCTCACTAATGAACATAGATGCAAAAATCCTTAATAAGATACTGGCAAACAGAATGCAGAAGATCATCAAGAAGATCATACACCCTGATCAAGTGGCATTCATCCCAGGAATGCAGGGATGGTTCAATATGTGAAAATCAATCAATGTAATACACTGTATCAATAGAGCCAAGGACTAAAACCATACGATTATCTCCATAGATGCAGAAAAAACATGTGACAAAATCCAACATGCATTTATGATAAAAACCCTACAAAAAATTGGAATAGATGGTCTCTACCTCAAACTGATAGAAGCCATCTATGAAAAACCAACAGCCAATATCATACTAAATGGTCAAAACCTGAAATCCTTCACACTAAAATCAAGAACAAGACAAGGATGTCCACTATCACCACTTTTGTTCAATATAGTTCTGGAAACATTAGACACAGCAATTAGACAAGAGAAAGAATTAAAAGGAATAAAGATAGGTAATGAAGTCAAATTGTCATTATTTGCAGATGACATGATACTCTATATAGAAGACCCCAAGAACTCCACCAAAAGTCTTCTAGTCTTAATTACCAACTTCAGTCAAGTAGCTGGTTGCAAGGTCAACACACAAAAATCAATAGCTTTCCTCTACACGAATGACAGACTCACTGAGAGAGAAATAGGGCAAATAATTCCTTTCATAATAGCACCCAAAAAACTGAAATACCTAGGAATCAACCTAATGAAAGAAATCAATGACCTCTTTTCTGAAAACTATGGAACTCTGAAAAGAGAGATTGAAGAGGATATCAGAAAATGGACAGACATCCCCTGCTCCTGGGTAGGAAGGATTAATAGAGTGAAAATGGCCATACTTCCAAAACTGCTATATAGATTTAATGCAATTCCAATTGAGATCCCAGCAGCATACTTCATAGACCTCAAGAAAATGATCCATAAATTCATTTGGAGCAAGAAGAGACCCAGAATAGCAAAAGCAATTCTAGGTAACAGAGACATGGCAGGGGGTATCACAATCCCCAACCTGCAACTCTACTACAAAGCTACTGTGATAAAAACAGCATGGTACTGGCAAAGAAACAGACTTGAGGACCAGTGGAACAGATTAGAAGATGCAGAAACAATGCCAGACACACTCAGCCATCTCATCTTTGACAAAGGAGCTAAACACTCTCACTGGAGGAAAGATAGCCTCTTTAATAAATGGTGCTGGAAAAATTGGGCTTCAACTTGCCAAAGATTAAAACTAAACCTGTATCTCTCACCATGCACTAAAGTAAAATTAAAATGAATTAAAGATCTAAATATTAAAATAGAAACTCTGAACCAGTTGGAACAGAGGTTAGGTAGAACCCTTGAAGACATCAGTGTAGGAAAACATTTTATGAACAAAACGTCAGTTGCCTGTGAACTAGCACCAACAATCAACAAATGGGATCTCTTCTTATTAAAAGGCTTCTGCACAGCAAGAGAAACCACCAGCAGTGTGAAGAGACAACCCACAATGTGGGAAAAAATCTTCACCTGCTCTTCCTCAGAAAAAGGTCTACTCTCTCAAATCTATAAAGAACTTAAAAAGATCAGACCTCCCAAATATAAAGACCCAATTGTAAAATGGCAGCTGAAATGAACAGACATTTCTCAGATAAAGAAGTAGAAATAGCAAATAAATACATGAAAAAATGTTCAACATCACTGGTCATTAGAGAGATGCAAATGTAAACAATGCTGAGATTCCACTTCACTCCAGAAAGAATGGCTGCTATCATGTAATCAACTAATAAGAAGTGCTGGCGGGGCTGTGGGGAAAGAGGAACCCTGCTCCACTGCTGGTGGGAGTGTAGACTGGTGCAAGCACTGTGGAAATCAGTATGGAGATACCTCAAAGAACTAGGACTGGAAATCCCATTTGACCCAGCTATTCCACTGCTGGGGATCTTCCCCAAAGAATTAAGAGAATCATATCGCAGTGATATATGTGCACCCATGTTCAGAGCAGCGCAGTTTGTAATAGCTAAAACTTGGAAACAGCCGAAATGCCCATCAAATGGAAACTGGATAAAGAAAATATGTTTTTTTTTTTAAATGGAGTACTACTCAGCCACAAAAAATGAGAAATTAGAGACATTTATAGGTAAGTGGATGCACATTGAGGTGATACTCTTAAGTGAAATAAATAGGACACACATGTGTAAATACCAAATAGTTTCTCTGGTGTGAGAAACTGAAAGTGTAAATGAGGACTAAATGTATAATAGGTAATGTGAAATAGGAAGAAAAGGGGCAAAGGGGAAGGAAGTGTGAGGGCTAGAGGAAAGGATAGAAGGGAATGGGATTAATATGAGAAAAAGGAAAAATAGGAACAAAATCTTTGTAAATAGAGAGGACTGGAGGGGTTGAAGGGAGGGCTGGGCAAGGGTGAAAAATAAGAACCAAGAGAGACTATGTAAAGGTGCAAATTTCCAATGATGAATGTCATTATGTTGTGTACCTAAAATGTACCAATGATTAGAATGAATAATCGATAATGTAAAATAGGAAGAAAAGGTCCAAAGGGGTAGCGGTAGTGGGAGGGGCAGGGGAAAGGAAAGAAGGGAAAGGAAAAATGCTGAGAAATGGAAAAAATGGAAATAAAGTCTTTGTAAATGGGGAAGGGTGGAGGGGGTGAAGGGAGGGCTAGGAATGGGGAAAAAATAAGAACAAAGATGCATTATGTAAAGGTACAATTCCCAATGGGAAATGTAATTGTGTTGTATACCTAAAATGTACCAATAAAAGAATTTAATACAAAAAAAAAAAAGAAAGCAAATGACAGAGGAGACCACACTAAAGAGATTCTTCTCAAAAGCTACACCCAGGACCCCTGCTACTAGTTCTTCCCTTTCTGCTTTGTCATTTGCCTTACCTGGGCCTTCTACATCTTCTGATCATAATTCTGATGATGACACTGATGAGGAATTTGAGGGATTCGATGACTCAAATGTTGGCATGAATGTCTGTTTTGGGGGGCACAGATCTATATATCTTGTTGATAGAGCCTCAGTGTCTTTTTTTACAGCACACCTTGTTTACAACACTGTAATTTTTGCTGTCTGTGCTACATGGTACAGTGCTGTAGGTTTATGTGCTGTTATACATTACTGTGCTGCATGTAAGAGCTATGCAAATAAAAGCAAAGTCATCAAGTTGGAGTTTCCTTTGACCATTGCTTTGTTCTGAATATTGTAATGTACATACTAAATACAGTTCCTCATTTAGCAGCCAATTCATCTAATCATCTAATGGCAGGAATGTAACTCAGCCATTAAATGAGGAACATCTGTACTGCTTTTACTAAAAATATGTAATATAATGAACTTATTGGATTATTGAACTACTTTGACTATTTTCTCTCTGGAACGTAGACTCTACAGACTGGAAAAGATAGAAAAAAGTCATAAAACAAAATTGCCACCATTTTCACAGCTTATTATATTTTGTCATGGTCAAATCAGGATTTCATTCATGTTTATCATTTCCACTCAGATTTAGATATGATCTTCCATAACAAGCAAACCTTTAGTCGTGATATTTACCTGCTTACGTGTGTTCTCTCATCATTCAGTGCAGAGGCATTCTTTTCTAGGAATTATCTTTCTAGATCAAGGCAAATTTCTGATATTATAGTTGCAGTCCCAAGACTCGAGCATGAGAAAAAATAACTGTGACACCACAGTATATTCCACCACAAGCCACAGCCTAACCATGAATCAAAAAAAGCAAAAATAGCCACTTACGATAAATACAAATCAAAAGTGATAACTATTTTTTTGCCCTAATTTCCATGGAAAGATAATTTGTGTGTTTTTGCTCACTGACTTGTCACAGAAACAATTTCATGTTAACAATATACAGATTTTTGAAGTAAAGGAGTTCTCTTAGAGTTATCTAAGAGAAGGTAAGAGCTATTTATGCCCTAGGTTGTGTGTGCATGTAATCTTCTGACTTCTGGAAAGTTGTGTGGTTTAGATTCATGTGTTTGAGGCTACTGAAGTCCTTCAGAAGGTTATAGCTACCAATTAAACACATATTTCTTACAAAAAATCAATTATCTCTTCACTTTATAGTTTCTAACTCTTTGAATTAATAATACTGAACTGTATTAAATTTCAAGAACATAGGCTACTAAGAGTTTGGAATTAGAAAAATTTTAGCTTGCTTTACATAATACAAACTTTAGAATGAAAAAAATACCTAAAATTTTATACAGCTGTACAACTTCCTAGAGATGGCAAAGACATCAGAAAACTTTTACAACCTAATGTGTTGATGAATTTACACACCTTGGTTTTTAAAATATATTTTATTCTTCTTGGCAGTTCTTTTTTTCTGATTTTATCTAAAATAAGACTTCTGTTGGAGTAGTAAGTTGATAAATTTAGTCTGAAGCTCTTGGGAGTGAGAATTGCCAATTTGATATAGCACTACACAGAGTGAGGCCTTGTGAGTTCACAATCTGTTTTTAATAAGGTCTATGGTGTGAAAAACATTAAATAGGCTATCGTGGATCTGCTCCATGGTTAAGAACTAATAGCACAAAGAAGAGATGAAGAAAAATCAAAGAAATTTTGAAGAAGAACAAGATGAAGTTCCTCCAGCTCACTATGCATCAATACTTGTTATGAAGTTACAGTACTTAGGAGAGTTTTCAATGGAAAGACAATGTAAACACAACAGAACTCTCAAAGAGGCCAATGAACTGATATATGATGGCCTGTACACTAAAATGATAACTTATCCCACTGGGAGAAAGGGAAGAATAAACACGTTAAGCTCTACCCCCACATGATACAGAAAATCAAGTTCAACTGGTTTAAAGTCTGAAAGGTAAAAAACTAAAATTATGAAGCTTTTAGAATACAACACAGAAAAATATAGTGAGAACCTTAGGGTGGTAAAGATTTTCTTAAACTAACTACAAAACATATGAAGAAAAGCATTGATGAAGTTGACTACTAAATTGTAGTTTCTTTTCATAAAAATGTACTAAAGAGTAAAAATATGAGACACAACTGACAAAGGATTTGAATCAAGAATACCCTAATAGACATACACACACACACACACACAAATCAAGAAAGCCTAATGAAAAATGAGTAAAATATTTAAGTAAGCAATTCATATTGGAAATGTGCATGGAAAATAAACCTCCTAAAGGGTGCTCAACCACGTAAGTGTACAAGAAAATATGAATTGAAATGATGATAAAGATATCATTCTGTACCCTTCAAACTGTATAACATGAAAATATCTGATAAAACCTAGCATTGCCAGGATATGGATCAAGGAAAATATGATTAAATTAATATTTCTTTTTAACTGATAAATACAAACTGGTTCATATTTATGGGATACCGTATAAAATTTCCACTCATGTATACATAGTATAATGTTCAAGATAAACCTACGTATTCCATCAAATATACGTCATTTCTTTATGATAAAACATTTAAAATCCTTTCTTCCAGCTACAATATCACTATCTAGAGTCACCCTATGGTGCAATAGCACACCAGAACTTCTCCCAAGTATGGAACTATAACTCTGTACCCACTGATCAGCTTCTCCCTGCCCTTTCTCCTCACTTCCTGCAGCCTCTGAGGAGCATTGCTCTACCCCCAGCTTCTACGCCATCAACCACATAAAGCTCACAAGTGCTACATGTAAACTGTCGAACCACTTAATACTGAATGCATTATACTTTACAATCCAGAATTTCACTCCTGGGTGGTACATAAGCTAGAAAAATTATTATATGCATATGTGAAAAGACAACAAACATGTTCATAACAGTATTACTTATAGTAGCAAAAACTGCCATTAGAAAGTGGATATGATAGATTCCTAAAATGAGCTATCATCCAGCAGTAGCATTTAGGAAACAATGGTGACAGTGACACACATCAAGATAAGTCATCCTTACAGACACAATGATGAGTTATTAAAACTCAAACACAAGTTACAACAGGATATATATTGTATTATATTATTTATGTAAGGGTTAAGGATGTGAAGTGCTATACACGAATATCATTAGCCACAAAACTGGGCAATGTTTATGAATATACAAAGAAAATTTATGAATGAGGTTACAAGGCCAAGGAGGTGGAAAAATAGGACAGAAGGTTTCAATCATATCTGCAATGCTTTCCTTCTTAAAGTCTGTAGTGGGTACATCACTGCCCATTGTATTTGTTGCATATATATCTTAAGTGTGCAAATTAATATTTAAAAGTTAAAAATTAATAATCCAAAGGAACTGAAATTCATAATAAGAGCATTCTCTTTTGCTAAAACAAATTGTTAATCTAAGAGGGCAATTTCGCAGTAAAGGCCAGCTAACAAATTCATTTGAAGAAAAATCTTAATGACCTATCACCATTTCCTATTCAAAACTTGTCCCTCATTTGCAAAAGCCAACCACAACAAAGTAGCACTCTCTGCTCTTAGGGTGCTCTTTGCCACAGACCCTGCCCTCCCTAGCTCTATCAGCTCTGAGCTTTTTAGAGTCCTGTCTCCTACATCAAAATTTAACAAAGTTTTCTGTTTTCTTCAATTAGCAACATCCAATTAAGCTCATCATATTAACAGATCTTAAAGCTGAAAATATCATCGTTTCCTCAAGTAGTTTTATTTTAGTCAGGAATTGTCAAAGAGTTTATTTTATAAGACAAGGATGACATTTCAGTCATCCACATAAAAATATTAGGAAAATAGTTGGCACTTGATTGTTTAATATCACCAGGTCTTTTTATTTTCAAATAAGTTTAGTCCTGCTTATGCTAGGAACAGATTGCCATTTCAAAGGTTTTAGTAGTGTGAATCAGAACATGTTTAACAATTTGCAAAATTTTAGCTTTAATATCTGACCATTTACAGACAGTGTGAAAAGCTAGTCTGCTAAACTACCTGGATCCAATTGTTTAAGTTGTTATGGTTTCTGGTGTTGGGTCTCTGCATGAACAACTCACCAAAGATATTTAGCATTCATCTTTCTCCAATTTTCAGACAGTCATCTGCATTTTCAGAGGGTTGATGACAGGGCAATGTGAAGTTTAAAGACAGCATCTACATTTGCATTTCAAAAGTTTTGTAATTCCATGAAGCCACTGAAATAGCTTCAGTATGCCTCACTGTTTAAGTAGTGAAGGTGGCCAAATATTATTCTTCAAGATTCATAAATCTTGGGGAAAAAAAATTGAGCCATTGTATCCAAAGCCTATTGTAAAGAGAATTCTCTCTCTCTCTCTTTCTCTCTCTCTCTCTTCATGTTTTCATGGTGAAAACCCTTTATCCATTTTGATCTTTATAAACTCAAGATTGTAAGATAAGATAAAGGAGAATAGAGGACATATGGTTTAAAATATGTTTTGACATAACCATCAATTCTTAGTTTGGAGCCCCCCAAAACCCTCAGTCTTCCCACTGGAAAGAAAAAAATTTGCTTTTTCTTGGGAAAACAACTCCACTTAGCATAGGTCACTTTAGCAGACGTGTTGACTGTTTGAAAGGACCTGCAGTTAACATAACTGGCTGTGATTTTGATAGAAAAAGTCTTGTGAAATATTTTGGTACGAGGGAATGAATCCTGGAGTTATAATTAAAAATTCTGAGTTCAAGTACAGGGCAACTGAGTACTGTTTTGAGATAATCCCTTCTAATAAGTATGGTTCCACCAGAGCGATTTAGGAAGGGAATTAAATGAAATGATGTATGTGAAAATTGGGTGTAAATTGTACTCCAAACAACTGGAAACCCATGTAGGTTTGCTTTAACTATATCATTGTGTCCAATTCTTTTCATCAGGTTTCAATCGGTAAGTAAAATTTTTAATGCCACCCCATCTAGCTGGGACTTTGAGATGCGACAAGATGTTCAGGAAGACAACACTGTGGGTGAAAAATAAATAGAACTCAACCAAGGTCAATTTATTTTTTGTTTTTGTTTTTGTTTTGGTACCAGGGATCGAACTCCAGTCCTTGCACTCGCGCAGCAGGCAGCCAAACCACTGAGCTAAATTCTGGCCCAAGGTCAATTTATTTTTTAAAAAGGTCTTTTAACATTTTTTCCCATTTCTTTGTCATTTTCATAACCTGTATCATGGTGTTTTGTAAGACTTGAAAGAAAGTAAGCAGGCTCTCTTAAACATATTCTCACTTCTCTTCCCTCCTATGTACAAATGACACCAAGCCCTGGGAAGTTGTCCTTCAAAGTGGGCCAGATAAAGCAGATAATCACTCTTTCCAAGTTCTCCCCAGACAGGTCTCAGCCTCCAAAGTCTCTTCCTCGCCAATCCCCGGCAGCCAGGAGAAAGGATTCTTATCCTTGAAGACAAAGATTTAATATTCCAATGCAGGAATACAAGGAAGGGCTTCCATACATTTCAGACAATCCCACCACATCACTGGCAATTAGAGAATGGAAGGCAGGATTCTCCTGCGAAAAGGAGAAAGGAGGAGGAGGAAGAGAAAGAGGAGGAAGAGGACTGGGGGGGGCACTCATATTCCACAAAAGAATGATTGCATGATAATAAACCCATTTTAATTTTCAAGGATGGAATTCATCGGATCTGCAAGTCTAAATATAGCACAAGCGTCATCAACGTGGTTTTTACCACTGCTGGTGTGAGATTTCCAGGGAGTGTGTACGAAGAGAGTGTGCCTTTCTGTGAAGGAGTGTGCGTCTGCGTGTGAGTGAGTGTGAGTGAGAGTGTTCAGGGCTGCAGGCGGGCGGTGAGGGAGGAAGGGAAGTTGGGAACCCCCTGGCTGCTCGCGCACTCCCAGAGCAGCAGGATTCTGGGGTCCCTGCCTGACCCCCGAATAGGAAGGGGAAGGGGACGGGGAGCCAGGACAGGGAGTCCGCGGCGACTGACTGGAGGCCCGCGCACCCGCAGGCGGAGACCTCTCCCCTCGGCGCCGGCCGACGACCTGCCGCGGGCGGGCAGGGGAGGAAACCCCGAGCGCGCTCTGCGGAGGTAGCAGGAGCGGCAGCCGGCGGGTGGCGAGCGCGGCGTCACCGAGCAGTGCGGGCGCGGGGCGCTTTCCCGGGGACGCCTCGGCCCGGCCCCGCAGCCCCCGGACGCCGGGTGGGCGCGCCCCGCGCTCAGTGGACCGGAAGCCCCTCGCAGTCTGAAGGAGCCGAGCAGAGGTCGGAGGGGCTGGCGAGCGGCTCTGCAGGCGGCGGGGCTGGGGCCGCGGTGCCCGGCGCCCAGCCCGCTCCGTCTCCTTGACGTTCTTCACACTTCGAAGCAGCTGCAGCCGGTGTCGTCGGAAGAGGGCGGGAGGAGAGCGGGGCAGGAGGCCGGAGCGCGCCTCCTCGCTGCCGGAGCTGCCGCGCTCACGACGACTCCTCTCGGGCCAGCCCAGGGCCGGGAGCCGCGCACGCCAGCGCCCGGCAGCCGCGCTCGCCGGAGGGACCCACGCTGCTCGGGTCCCCGGCATCTCCGCCCGCACGCGCGCCGCTCGCCCTTCCGGCTCGCGCTCCTCCGCCCGGGATTCGGTGTGTGTGGAGCCTCCTGGGGGCGGGGGCCGAGCCGCGCCGCTGCCGGGCTTCGGTCGCTAGTGCGGCGCGCAGGGCAGGCACAGGCCGGGAGGGGACGCGCCCGCCCCGGCAGCCACCTGAGGGGCGCCGGCGACAGAGTGGTCTAGCGCGGCACCGGCTCGGAATCCCCACGACCCCGCCGGGACCCGCGCGCCCGCTCCACTGAGGATCCCCGGCACTTCCAGGAACAGCCTCGGCCCCTGCGCGGCGCACGCTCCCCGGAACCTCACGGGCAGCCTCTCCGGCCGGCGAAGTGAGTAGGGCGCCCGCAGAGGCAGCGGCGGGTGGCGGGCTGCGGGGCATCTGGAAATAGGGTGCTAGCGGGGCGCGTGGAGGGGAGCACCGAGTGGCTGGCTGGCTGGCGAGAGACCCTGAGGGATTCATCACACACTGCGAAAAGGAAAGGTAAAATGCGAGCGCTGCGCGCTGATTCTAGGACCAAGGGTCCAGCCAAGGTTAGGCCTTGTAGCGCTCTTACTGGGGGGTCCCTGCTCATCTTTTTCCCGGAGACGTGTGCAGGATGCGGCGCGTGTTGGCTGGACACACGCGCTCACACACACACACACACACACACACACACACTTGTGGCAGGTCGCACTTGTCCCTTATCTAGGAAGGTGTTGTATTACTGTCTTAAAATATCTTTGCGGAAAATGCAGGTAGATGGTGTTGATGGCATTTGGGGATTGAAAGGAAAAGGTGGAGTTCAGGGAACAAAGGGGACCCAGAGCTTGCCAGACCAGAGGACAGAAAGAAGTGGGGTGCAGTGGTGAAGCGTGGCTCTGGAGTCAGAGAGAAAGACGCCTCCCTCTCCGGAGCCTGGCGACTCCCCCCACACATTTCCTTTGCGTTCCGCGGGAAGCTGGCGGACCTGCGCTATTCCAGATCCAGCCGGGCGCCTCTGCGTCCTCCTCTCCTGTCGTTAAGGGTGCAGGACGTGTTTCAGATCCTACGTGGGGAGAGGGAGGGAAACCCTGTAGGACTGGGGGAGCCATGGCACCCAGGCTCCGGAATCTCAGACTGGGCACCAGAGTCTCTAGTCTGACTGTGTTTTAGAGTCGGGAATGGGGACTTGGGCTGGGCTGGGCTGGGCTGGGGCGCACAGATTGTCTTTAGGAATAGCGTGACTTCATGGTAACAGAGATGGCTGCAAATCTGCTTCATTACACTCCTTCTGGGCATGGGGCTGAATAAAAGACCCGCCTCCGCCCTCTCCTCGCTCTCTCGCCTCGCTGTCCCCTCCCCAACCGAGTCACAAAGCCCTCGGGTTGGGCTGCAGGGCGCAGCGCGGGGAGAAGGGAAGGGGTCACTTTCACAACTCCTGGGAGTCAGCTTTGGAGAGGAGCCATCTGCGACTCCCACGTTCCTGTCAAGTTCTCTTACACCAGGCGGGAGGGGTGGGTGGAGTCGGTGAGACAGGGCCCTCCACCTGCTCCCTTCAGTCACTTTCCCAATGCACTCTCAACGCCTGGAATTTGCCTACAAGGTAACTGGGTCAGCAGGTAGCTCTCCATACCTGCGTGTGCTGAGATGCGGCTCTCGTGATGGAGGCAAAGGGGTTTGTATCTGAGCATGGTTTAACCTGGGCAGAATTTCTAAGCACAATAGAGATTTTATAGCGTGGGCGAGCAGAGTGCATTCCAGCGAAAGCAGGACACGTGATCCCTCCTATGGGCGAGATACAGTGTTAGGAACTCGATTTTCTTTGTTCCAGGCTGAGCCTCTGGATGCTCAGCATCCCTGTTGCTGAAGTCATCCTTTCAAGGAAATAGGATGATGATGACAATGATGGTGATGATGGTGATGGTGATGATAATGATGATGATAATGATATTGATCAGAGGCCAGAAGAGAGGGGAGAGAGCACAGGTAGATAGTTGCCTGTGAAGCTCTTGAAACTTCCTGTGACATTTCCTTTTAAATACCCACCCTGCATCTCCAGCCCTCGCCCCAGTAGGCCCCCTGTTTTTAAATGAGGCACTCCCTGTGGGAGGCGGTGGAAAAGTTCTCCAGCCCCTGCACACGTGGGTTTCCCAGCTCTAAGAACCTGCTGTCATTGGCAACAGATCCTGCCACCTCCCCAGTCCAGTGGCAGGCTTTAAGTCAGGCATTCTGCAGCTGACTTGTTGGAGATCTTTCTGCAAAGGACTGTAAAGCAGTCCTGTGCCCGATTCTTGGAAATCACTGATCACACCAGGGGAAGTGGGAGAAAGTGGAGAACCAGGGATTATTTTATTTTCCCCTAAGAGTCATAGGACTGATGTGCATGTATGTGCATCAGGTATGTTTAGCAGGGTCTACAGGTGGAGTCCCTGAGGTGTGTCAGGCCTGTGGAAGGCCCTGCAATCTGATCATTTATTAATTTAGTGAAAGTACAACTTGACCTCCACCCAAACACTGAACTAGAGTTATGTGGCTTGGAGATTGCGTGTTTCATTTTGACTGCCTGTTTTACAAGCCATCTTAATAGGCTAAAGTTTTTTAAAAATGTAGGCTGTTTCTGACCGTGCTGCATTGCATCATGTTAATATGTCCTGGTAAAGAAAGCATGGGCAGTTTCCCTAACATATTCTGAGGTGAGAGTTCTTGATACATTTTTTTAAAATATGACTGACCAAGAAAGGATGTGTGCTTACCATGGCAGCCCTTGCATGCTTCATCACTTGTGCCTGAACATATGCAGTGTCAGAATTGAAACAACTTCATATAGAAACAAACTGGGCCAATTACAGTAGCATGTTTTATTCAGAGCTTCAGCACAGCATTAGGCTGGCATTGAAATTTTCCTAATTAAAATTTCATTCCACTTACTTCACTTTTTGTGAGCTTTAAATTTTTCTAATTCTTCTATAAAGTACAAAAAATAAGCTTAAAGTATTTTTGTGTGTTTGTTGTCTTTGGATTTTTAAAAGTGGAAATATTAATGAGTATTATGAATTTTTATTTTTATGAAAGTCATTAACCACATTATACATAGTGTTCCCCGGGGAATTTCTTAGATATCTCTTCAGTCCAAAATGGATGGCAATATTTGTTATACAACCTAGTCTCCTTGGTTATGTCTTAAAATGTCCAGTTTTAGAACAGCTGAAAACTCAACAATGTTAGATTTCAATCCATGTATCAACATTACACCTATTGACACAACAATTTTATTTTCTGAATGACTGTTGGATCACACAACCCTTGATAACTTCATTCCATACCCAAATTACCAAAGTACACAAGGAATAAGCAACTATTCATAAATCATCATCTGAATTGTCTCTAGATTCTTAGTGTATTTTCTTCTTCACTTAAATTTTTTCATAATTTTTTGGAAAATATTTCCTTTTGAATTATATAATGTTTGTTCAATAAAACAGTTATAATGACCAGGAATAAAAGACATTGGAGTATTTTGTTATTTACAGCAACAAGGGGTGCTTTATAGAGTACTATCCACAGCTCACTTGAGGTGGGTCTAGCAGGGCATGCGAATTTGCAAGAGGAATTTGGGAAACCATTGATTCCTATCTGTGACACAGAACATTTAGTTGTGACGAAGCTTCTCACCAGTAAGTAATTCCTGTCTCCAAGGAAAGATATACAGGAGATGCTTCTTCTGAGCTATTCACTTTGAATCTCTTTAATTTAAGGGCCTTCAATGGAAGACTTTAAAGTTTCAATATTTAAAAATAAAATTTAATATTAAAATAGCAATTTAAACCTGTAGAGTAACAATGATATTCTACTCGAAGGAAACACAAAAGCAGGCTTTTCTAAAATTATAAGTGTGATGTGTTTATTGTAATCAGTGAACCTTCCTTGACACATTATCAACCCAAGTCCATACTTTACATTAGGGTTCCCTCTGTTGTGCATTCTGTGGGTTTTGACAGATGTATGATAACAGTAATCCACCATTTTAATCTCATGAAGAATACCTTTACTGTCCTAAATGTGCTTTATGCTACCAATATTTCTCCTTCCCTCCCCTGAAAACTTGAAGAGCAGTGAACTTTGTTACTGTCCCTTTTCCAGAGTGCCTTGTAGTTAGAATCATAGAGCACGTCACATTTTCAGGTTGGCTTGTTTAACTTAGCCATATTTGCATATACCTTAAAATACTGAAGTGTGAATAGGCCATGAAAACTCAGAATTAAAAGTAGCACTATAAATGAACAATTTTTGGAAGATGATGGCTACAAATCAATAGTCATTCTCTTTTATGAAAATTTTAACCATGTTCTGTGATTAAAGGTTTAATCATTAGAAATATTTGTGCTTTTATAGAAATGACTCTAGGAAGTTATCCTAAGAGGATAAAAGAAGAATAAGAAACTCTTAGGTACTTATGGAAATAACGTGTAATTGTCAACAGTATCAGTCAACCTCTTTTAAAGCTATAAAATAGAGGTAGTAATAATTGCTCAATTATAGCTGGAATAAAATAAGACAAAGTGGTACACAAAGGGGATGTGATCGCTTTGGAAGAATGCGCCATAAACTCTTTGGTATGAGTCAGTTTTCTTCAGTGAGGTGCGGGGGTGTGTACTAGTGGCTGTGTGTCGGGATGGCACCCTGTGCTTTCAAATAATGCCATCTAGATAAGCACGTGTATCTCTTTCCTGTCATGGTGTTAAGGAACTATGTTGAGAAATCCATGGGCATCACTTGTCCTCTTGCTTTCCTTACAATACATAAGGTCTGAACTGTATGCATAACAACAGCTACCAGTTGCCAAACACCGCTGGGTCAGGCACTTTATTTCCCGTTAGACGTACTATTCTCACCATTTCAAATATTTGAAAATTGAGACTCAAATACAGTAAGTGGCCTGATCGTGTCACACAGTGAGAAAGTGAGGGGCCAAGAATTTGGCTCCTGAGGCTCTGCCTCTATACCAGGGTGTCTCCTCCATTGGTGTAAATTACTGTTTGTTGAATAGCTGAAATCTGTCATCATAGAATATTTTCTTAATTTAGAAATAAGAATTAAGATTTTGATCTAGCTTTTCAAAATGATCTGCATTTGACAGTCATGCACCATACTAGTTTTGTGACTAAGAAATACTGTTTCTTGTTTTCCTAATTAATTCATGACAGAAACGTTTAATAACCTATTAGAATCTGTCATGCAAAAATACATTCTGGAAGGTTTTAATGAAGCAAGTTTGGAACCTGTAGCTGTCACCTACTCTGAAACTATGATGATATAGTTGATAAATACGCCTCTGGAGAAGTGTCACATATGCTTCTTAAATTATTAACCATAATAAAAACGTGATCATTCATCACTCAAAGACACATGGAAAAATTGATAAATAAATTCAGGACTTTCTGGGTACACTCATTTTCATGGCGTTGCTTACTGCTTTTATAAAGTACTTAAAATCTCTATATAGGATATTTTCATTTACTACACTTGAAATGAATAGTACTTAACCAAGGTTGAAGTATTAAAATTTACATTATCATTGACAGGATCTGCTTAAATATTTGAATAATGCTACTGTATTGGTTTCTTAAGGTAGCGTTTCTTCAGTAAGGTTGTTCATGTTCAGTAAGGTTGATGGCATATTTATTTATTTATTTATTTATTTCAGTTCCAGGGATCAAACTCGGGTCCTTGCACTTGCGCAGCAGGCAATGAAATCACTGAGCTAAATTCCCGGCCCTTGACAGCCTATTTAAAACTGGGGGATAGTTGTATTGTGCCCAAACTAGTAGCATAATGAATATGTTTACTTGAACAGAACTTCCTAATACGTGTGTGTGTGTGTGTTCAGTTGAGGAAAGAATTAAGTTTTATGGAGTCGAAGACATGGAATATTATGAGAACGAGCCAGAAGCTATCGTTTCTTTTTGTTACAGAAAAGAGATAGCTGATCTGAAAAACAAATCAAACACACTGATAGTGTCAGTGCTGTCATTTGTGTCTGACATTTCATAGACAGAAAGAGAAGAATATGGTACAAGGAGAAAACAGTAAAACAGAGCTAACAGAGAAAATATGGTCCAAACAATTGGAAAAGAGCTATTTGCCTTAATCAGTGAGAAAAAAACAACCCAGAATGTTTATGCTGTTGCCATAGTGAAAGTGATAAAGATACTTTTGTGTAGTAGCAAATTATTTTCCAGGAGCCTGGCGGCATTATTAAGTTGTGTAATAAGGGAAGGTAAAGCAAGAAATGAATCTTCTTGAGATAACACCTAAGTGTTTTGAAGACATTTCTTGTACTGAAAAGATGAGTAATGGACACAAAGCCAAATTATGTTGGCTGAGTTTAAAGAATTAATACAATGTAGATGATGTAACTAAAATAATCAAAAAGTGCAAGTAGACTCCTATAATAGTAACCACAGAAGTGTGCTGCATGCCCCAGCATCATGTTCACCACCAGTAGACCCCTCACAGAGCCATGCAGAATGGAAGTGTACCTTAGATCACATATTTTGAGCAACTTGATCCCATTAAGTATTTACTGTCCAGTGTTATTGTGAATCAGTGTAATTTGGGACACGGCGAATTTTCTTCTCAAGTGTGATTAATTTCTTGAAACAATTATAAATGTGATTGTAATTACATTCAATAGCTAGTTAAACTTTGAGTGAGTGTTAAATATTAGTGATATCTTTAGGGTAATGGTGGATTATGGAAGCTGGGGGGACACCATATATACACATGTGGCTGAAATTGGTCTGTTTCACAACACAAATACACCTAGCTGGAATCTTACTGTTCCATAAGTTCGTAACACTTCAGAGCCAGAAAGAACCAGACAGAGCTCCACTCTATAGGAGAGTAAACTGAGGCATGGCTAAGTCTGTGTTCTTGCTCAAGATGACCAGGCCAGTCATGGGGGAAACCACATGGGAACAGGATCTATTATCCGCCCACCTCGGCCAGTGAGACTGCACCCTTGGCGTTATTAGAGCCTTGTATCTACCTGAGCAAAATAGAAGAGGAAAAGGAACCTTGACCTCATAGATCTGATTAATATAGCCAGCCAATATCATGACACTGTCCAAAACACATTTCTTTTTCACTTGATTTTTGGCTTGAATTTTTCTCCTGAATTTTTCTTTTTATTTGGCTTAAGTTTTTTGGACAATTGCCTTCTCTTTCTACTTTGATTCAACTGTCTGGGCAGGTGTAACGCTGTAAATTTAACATCCATTAAGCATTCTGTTTTTAAAAAGATGCCTTTATTTAAGAGATATGGAATTAATTTTCACTAATACTGAAGTATTCTAAACTTGGATACTATGTCCTCTCTTAATGAGAGTTAAAATGTTCTCTTAAATTATTGAACGTTTTATGATAATTCCAGCGAAATGAATATTGGATGATGGGAAAATGTTCAGTTTATGTTAAATGAATGAATTTTCTTCTAAATTTGCTGGTATCATTAGAACCCAATCAATGAGTGTTCTTACTAAAAACCAACACTATTTACAGTTGATATTAACCCTTTAGGGGAGCATTCTGGTCAGACAGGTAAAAGATGGTAACAGATCCATGCCTCTGGATGTTTTTCATCCTCTGGGAATCCTGCTTTAGGGTTATTTGCTTGCTGGCTTTTCCTACCCTGACGCATCTTAAGTTTGTCTCCCGCAAATAAGAAGCATGCCCGGGAAACTCAAAAGTTACATTTTGAAGAGCAAGCTTTCTTTCTAAATACCTGTTTAGTATCTATTACAACTTAGTTCTTTTGTCTTGAGACAAATTGGAAATAAGTGTTTTTCACTTAATAGTTTTTCTAATGCTAAAATTATCAGTCCGCATTTTCTAGAAGCTTTGGTTGTGGGGAAACTTAGGAAAAAGTGTTTTTCAACATGCTGACAAAACATACCAACAGCCATTATAGAGCTTTTTCAAAATAATGATGTTGATCTCTTAAAACATGTATTTACATTGTAAACAATGAAATATGAAGTTTATAAACAAAAGTATTGAATAAGCAAGCTGTACTTTCACAGCCCCAGCTAATAATCTAAAAAGGCAAATTAAATCTTCGTAGTGAAAATAATGTTGAAAATTGAAGAAACATCACAAAGACTAAATTAGTGCATTGTACAGCAGCATAGTAGCTATGCTTTGTTTATAGAATACTCTTGCTCATGCTGGCTTCCAATGTACTGCGTTGAGGCTGGTGGGAGTGATAGAACGGAACATGTTTCTGCATCTGTGACTGTAATCCCATACAATTTTACAAGAGAAATCGGAGTGTCCTACAGCTATGTGTTAACAGGAAGACATCAGCTTCTTCCAGCTCAAGCTTTGGATTATCCCCATGGCAATACCTGCTTTATCTTTCAGAATTTTTAATTTAACTTACTGAGACATTATTTAACTATGCAATATAATAAAAACATGTTTAATATTTGGTTGTTAGATAATTTTCTAAGGTTTGTTTTCTTCAGACAAAATCATGACATCAAAATTCAAACACAGTAGACACCAACATGGGATGTAAAGAAAGGGGAGTGAGGAGATACTCTTTTATACTTTGGTAGGGGAAGAAACTTACACGTTAACTTTCCATATAAAAATCATAAAGTAGATCAGCTTTATTAAAAGTTAGTACACAGATTAAGAGACCCAATAGATAGATTAAGAGACAGTCCATATTGAGATAGGGTACATATCATTTATGTAAATATAATACATTGCTCGTTGAAGGAAATACAGCACAGTAGACAATGATGGTGGACCTCTTAGAGCTTCAGGGATACACATTCCCTGCTATGGCAGACGTGCCATAGGTCCACCACAGGTAAACACCTTGAGAATGCACACATTAAAATGTGCTGGTCACTGACAAGGGGAGAGCAAAGCCTGTACAAGCAGTGTTTAAGGGCTGCCTTTACATTTTTTGTTTAAATATATTACATATGTCAACCTCTCAGTTCCAAGAACTTGCTGTTTATGCATCCCATCCTAAATATTACCTATAATCCAGACCAAGAGCATTGTCCTCTGTAGCAATTGGCAAGTCATAAATCTTTGCTATTTATTAATCAGTGTAAATTTACCCAGAAAGATAAGGTATAATGGTGACTGCGAACTCAGTAATGAACCAGTGTCTTAGTCCATTTGCTATTGGTCTAACTGAATTCCAGAGATGGTTGGTTTAGAGAGAGTAAAGGTTTGTTCAGCTCATGGTTCTGGAGGTTGGGAGGTACAAGGTCCAGGGGCCCCATTTGATGAGGGTTTTCTTGCTGGTAGACATTCTGCAGAGCCCCAAAGTGATACAGGGCATGACATGGGGAGAGTGCTCTGTCCAGAGGACAGCGACTCCTTAGGTAGCTGATCCACCCATCGATGAATGGGCTCTATCCTCCTGATCTATATCACTTGGGGCTCATGTTGAGCCCTGGGTCTTGGGTTTGCTAGGCAAACCCTCTAACACTGAGCTACCCCCCAGCCTTCTGATCACCTCTTAAAGGTCCCAGCTTGCCCCTCATTTACTATCTCACTGTGGAGGGTGGGGGTGTTGCTCAAGGATAGAGAGCTTGTGCTGTGTGCACAAGACCACGGGTCCAGTCTCCCACACTGGGGTGTATGGGGGAACTCACCACAGGGGTGACATTAACATGAATCTCCATGGGCACATCCACGCTATAGCAGTCAGTGCCTGCAGTCAGTCTGAGGGATCCACGCATCTCTCCTCTTGTCTCCACATGCGACCAGGGCAGCCCAAGCCCGTACAGCTCAGCACGTCTTTGCCTGTGAAATGTTATAACTGGTAGAAAAGAATATGTTCTTAATCTCCTTCCTCTTTTATTCCTGGGAGGATTTCATTGTATGATCATGTGTGAAAATTGAGAGTACAGAAAAAAGTTGTATTTGGTCTCAGGGAGCACGGATGAGTTCTTTCTTGTCTTCAGTGTTACCTGATGGTTCAAGATCACTGACTTTTGATAAAATAGTGTACTTCTGGTGTAGAAGACAGGACATTTTATTGGGAGTTAAGAGTCCTAGTCCTAGGAACCAGTATTATTTTAAAAAAATATAGCGGCTGCTGGTATTTACATTGAAAAGGAAGGCAACAAAAAGTCCAGGATGCTGCTTAGAAGGCTTGCACCCTCCCCTTCTGCACATAAGGCAGGTGCGGTGTTTATCTTCAAGCTCAGTGATGGTCACTGTTAATGGACAAACACTTTTTAGAGTAATTAGTTGAATGTAGAATATATAGACCATATAGCTGTTTAATAAAACTTAAGAATTCCCTGATTGTATTCTCCACATCTTTTTTTTTTTAAAGTGATTAAACCTTTAAAGTGTGGACTTTGTGTAATAATCATTGCCAGTTTGTTTTTCTTTGGGATACTTCAATAATTGGCACAAACATTTCTAGCATTGTTTAAATGTTTGAAATAGCTATGCCCCAAACAAGAACATATAAAAGGACTCATTTGATTTTTGTTATCCCTAGAAAATTGGCTTACAGCCCAGTGGAAAAAATATGTGTGTTGTGTGGATGAATGAATGATGGAATGATTTTACTTATGCTTCTGAACTCCTTCAAGTGACAGCTGTAGCCTTTGGTGCAGTTCAGCTGGATTTGTTTTTCTCTTCCCTCTGAGAATTGTAGGACTGTAATTCACTTCTCCTCCTGGAAATTAGGCATGTTAGTTGCTTTGGCCAATGCAGTGTGAACAACAACAACAACAAAATGAAGAGTACCTCATCTGTGTGGAAGTATTTGTGACTCAGCGCATTATGTGACCATTCCCTGATGTAACAGTTAGAGAAGCATGTGCCAGAGCTTGCATCCACGTGGTCCCCAAACAGCTATTCTCAACCAAGTCTTCTCTGTGCACAAGAATTCAATGCGTCCTTTAAACAAAACATGAAGTGTTATTATTTTGAGATTTGGGGGATTGTTTGTAACTGTAGAAAAATGCAGCATTTCCTTCCTCTCAATTTGAAAGCGAGAGGCTAGTTAGTGAAGGTGGAATTGGGTTAGTGTCATGACTATAAAAACGCTGAGCATGCTTCTAATTTAGTTCTTAATATAAAAATGTGTTGTCATTTGTGACTGGTTCACATTATAAGAATTAAAGGAATTATTTAAAAGATAATTTCATTTGAGAATATTTTATAAATTTAAGCAGTTTGACTTTCTCAGTTTGTAATTTTGTGCACAAGTAATTATTTTGATACTGCAGAAGTTTGAGAACTATGCTGCTGATCTTATATAACTCAGTAATGTCTCCTCTGATTTATAAACAATCAAAGAAACCAGGTTGGTTAGTATTTTCTTATTCATATACTACTGGGAAAAGTTTTGTCATAAAAAGTTGAGCTAGGATTTTGGTAGTCAAAGTGGAAAGAGGTAGATGAAACTGAGATATCTTTGTGTAATGTATTGGATTCATTGCTGAGCTGATAGAAAGAATTAGTGGAAAAAACGGGGTGTCGAGGCTTATTCCAAGGTTTCTGGCATGAGAAACTGAATAGATGGGGAGATAATTTGTTGCTTGGAGAATGCTGGAGAGGTAGCTAATTTATTCAAGGATAGCTAGAACATTGACACTAATATGACGGAAACTAACTGGGTGACATATTGAAGAAGCATGAATCAGAGCATCATTTAATAAAAATAAACATGTATACCTATATAAAATTTTGGAAAAGTATTGAATACTTTTGTAGGGAAAATAATTAAAGCCTAATTTTATGAAAAATAAGTTTTCAAATAAATGGAAATTGGGTGTGCAAGAGTGACTCACTTTGTGTTGTTATATTGGCTTTCCTTTAATTATTTTTTGGCATGCAAAGAAGCACAAATGCCTACCCATTCCTTCTGAATACTAATTTCTTCCCTCTTTTTCTATCATGCTTTACAGTTTGGAAAGAACAATTGACAACTGTTGCTTTTACACTTGGTTCCTGAGATGAGAAGAAGGGTGTCTCCTTGCACATAGTATATCTTATGTCCATTTAAATACATCAGCCAAAGCAACTCATGTGACCCAGCTTGGCGTGGCATGTGGATCGATGGTTAAGCATCCATGCTGGTACACAGGTTCAGTGATACCATTAGGAGCACTGATAAATCTGTGTCTACCTCTTGGGTAGTAGTTAAAGCATTTACACATTGAAAAATAGTTTTTACATCTTAACTGCCTTCAAGTGGACTAGCATCAGAGGTCATAGTGTAATGGATGAAACCAACTGTTGAGTTTCCTCTCTCTCTTCCATGGCATCTGCATCCTGGCCAGCATGCAGCTCTGTGTAATCCAGTTGTACTCCTCAATATATTTTGTTGTTTCCATCTTTGATTGAGTTGAAATGCATTTCATAAATTTCTCAAATAAATTACCCTTTTCTTTGTCCTCCTTTGTTTCCCTAGGTTGAGGAACATTGGAAAAAACCACATTCATCTGGAAATTTAGACAAATAACAATTCATTTTAGCTAAGAGGAGTGGAAATTTATATGTATTCAACCACTGGAAATTATGACAAAATTATATTTTCTTATCAAGATCTGGGCAATTTTCAGATTGATTTAGATTTTAAGAATGGATATACTTTGGAATTTTTGAGGCACTTTGAATTCATAAAGCCTGAAATTCTTTTTAATATTTAAAAACATGTTTTATTTTTGTTCAGGTCTATTGCTTCTAAAATTTTGGATTATAACTATGAATTATTATGAACTCTTCACAAATGAAACATTTTTGTTTTGTTAGTAGATGGAATCATTAAAGTTGGGACTATTTCTAATTTTTTAATTAAATTATTTTATTGGTACATTGTGTGTATACAACACAATTACATTTGTCATTGGGAATTGTACCTTTATATAATGCATCTTGGTTCTTATTTTTTCCCCATTCCTAGCCCTCCCTTCATGCCCTCCACACTTCCCTATTTACAAAGACTATTTCCATTTTTTCCATTTCTCATCATTTTTTTTCCCCTTCTTTCCTTTCCCCTGCCCCTCCCACTACCCCTACCCCTTTGGGCCTTCTCTTCCTATTTTACATTATCGATTATTCATTCTAATCATTGGTACATTTTAAGTATACAATATAATGACATTCATCATTGGAAATTTGCAACTTTACATAATCTCTCTTAGTTCTTATTTTTCACCCTTGCCCAGCCCTCCCTTCAACCCCTCCATTCCTCCCTATTTACAAAGATTTTGTTCCTATTTTTCCATTTTCTCATATTAATCTCATTCCCTTCTATCCTTTCCCCTAGCCCTCCCACTTCCTTCCCCTTTGCCCCTTTTTTTCCTATTTCACATTACCTATTATACATTTAGTCCTTATTTACACTTTCAGTTTCTCACACCAGAGAAACTATTCGGTATTTACACATGTGTGTCCTATTTATTTGACTTAAGCATATTGCCTCAGTGTTCCTCCACTTAGCTATAAATGTCTCTAATTTCTCATTTTTTATGGCTGAGCAGTACTCCATTTTATTAAAAAACCACATTTTCTTTATCCAGTCTCCATTTGATGGGCATTTGGGCTGTTTCCAAGTTTTAGCTATTACAAATTGTGCTGCTATGAACAATACAGCATATTGGAATCTATTGGACACAATGAAAGTAGTCTTACGAGGGAAATTCATAGCAGTGAATACACATATTAGGAAAACAGAACGAGCCCAATTAAACAACCTGATGCTGAACCTCAAGCTTCTAGATAAAGAAGAGCAGGACAACCCCAAAGCTCATACAAGGGAAGAAATTATAAAGAACAGAGGAGAAATCAATGCAATGGAGACTAAGAGAACGATACAAAAAATCAATGAAGCCAAGAGTTGGTTCTTTGAAGGAATCAACAAAATTGATAAACCTTTAGTCAACCTTGTCAGAAAAAGGAAAGAAAAGGCCCAAATCCATGCAATTAGGAATGAAAAGGGTGAAACTACAACAGACCCAGCAGAAATCCAGAGGATCATCAATACCTACTTCCAGAACCTATATGCCAATAAGATGGACAACACAGAAGAAATGGACAGATTCCTAGATACATATGAATTACCAAAGTTGAATGAAGAAGACCTAAAAATTCTGAACAACCCAATATCAACCAATGATATTGAAAATGTAATTAAAAACTTATCACCTAAGAAAAGCCCGGGCCCTGATGGCTTCACTGCTGAATTCTACAAGACATTTAGAGAGGAACTGCTGCCACTACTGTTTAAACTCTTCAATGAAATTGAAAGGGAAGCAATACTCCCAAATTCATTCCTGGAAGCAAGCATCACCTTGATCCCCAAAGCAGAGAAAGACCCAACTGAAAAAGAGAACTATAGGCCAATCTCACTAATGAACATAGTTGCAAAAATCCTTAATAAGATACTGGCAAACAGAATGCAGAAGATCATCAAGAAGATCATACACCCTGATCAAGTGGCATTCATCCCAGGGATTCAGGGATGTTTCAATATACACAAATCAATCAACGTAATACACTATATCAATAGAGCCAAGGACAAAAACCATATGATTATCTCCATAGATGCAGAAAAAACATGTGACAAAATCCAACATGCATTTATGATAACCCTACAAAAATTGGAATAGATGGTCTCTACCTCAAACTGATAGAAGCCATCTATGAAAAACCAACAGCCAATATCATACCAAATGGTTAAAAACTGAAATCCCTCACACTAAAATCAGGAACAAGACAAGGATGTCCACTATCACCACTCTTGTTCAATACAGTTGTGGAAACATTAGCCACAGCAATTAGACAAGAGAAAGAAATAAAAGGAATAAAGATAGGAAATGAAGAAGACAAATTGTCATTATTTGCAGATGACATGATACTCTATATAGAAGACCCCAAAAACTCCACCAAAAGTCTTCTAGTCTTAATAACCAAATTCAGTCAAGTAACTGGTTACAGGGTCAACACACAATAATCAATAGCTTTCCTCTACACGAATGACAGACTCACTGAGAGAGAAATAGGTCAAATAATTCCTTTCACATTTGTTTCTTATGTTGGGATTGCATCATGTTCCTGAGCTCCTCTCTAGATTTATTAATCATGTCTTGCACTAGGGACACAATTTCTCCTATTACCTGAGAAATTATTTCTGATTTCATTTTTTCTAGATCCCCTTTTGTTGCCAGTTCAGTGGGTCCAGGTGGTTGAGTATCAGAATGTTCCATCTTGTTTCCCTTTTGGGCTGCTGTAGGTGATCTGGAAGTCTGGTTTTAAGACTTATTTATGTGTTTTCTCATTTCAACTGGGGCAGGGGGCTGTTAGCGGCTGCACAGATTACCTCCTCTGATCTGGGAGAGTTGGGACGGGCTGGGAGCAGCAGTAGGGATGGTGACCCAAAAGCCCATTCCTATGGCCTGGGAGCAGTGGGAGGGATGGTGGCCAGGAAGCCCCTTCCTCTGGACCAGAAGCAGTGGGATGGCTTCTCAGAAGCCCGTACCTCTGGGCTGGGAGAGTTGGGAGGGATGGTGGCCTGGACGCCCCTTCCTCTGGGCCAGGAGAATTGGGACTGCAGCTCAGAAGCCCCTACCTCTGGGCTGGGAGCAGCAAGACTCAGTACCTTGGTCTGGTGGTCTGGTGTCCTCTGCATCTTTGTAGTGTGGAACCAGGTGGCTGCCTGTCTGCAGTGGGGTGATTTAGCATCTTCCACGTGACTTGGGACCTCGGTAGGGCATGGGCAGACCTGCCTGTCTGCAGCGGGGTGATTCAGCGTCTTCCAGGCAACTCAGGACGTCGGTAGGGTGTGCACCAAATTTTTCATTTTTCATTCAAAAGGAATATATGACTGAATGTTTCCATTTCTTATATAATATTAAATTTGAACTTTGAAAATTCATTTAGAACATTTTCACTCTAGATTTATTGATATTTGAGGAGTTTAAAAATATAGAACAGTATCTTAAATTGAAACATTTCTAAAGGTGATATTTTATCCTTTTAAAAAATTAATTATTTCTTTTTAGTATGTAACACTCCTCAGCTCAGACCCAGCTGAAAGGGATGGACTAAGGAAGAAACTGCAACCAGATCATTTAATCAGAATCCAGCTCCTTTAAAAAAAGATTATGGGAAGATATAACATAAACTATTCCAATTTATGTGCCTTTTATTATATTTATATTCCCTTATTTTTCTTTTAAACAGTGGTTTTCCTTCTCAGGGAAACTCATCGATGTAGCCTCCTGATTAAACTTCTCTGACCTTTGTATACAATGCTTAGGAGTGTTCTGAATTTCAAATTTCTCAGTTGACAGTGACCACAAAGTGCTGTTCCAGTTTGAATCCCTTTGCCCACTTGACCTGCCAGTGTTTGAAATGATGGGGTTTTGGCAGCTATTGACCCACTCATCCATGGCTTTACATTTTTAATTCATGGTGAGAAGTTGACATATTTCCTTACATCTAGTTAACCATTCAGTTTCATGAATTAATTTGTCTGAGTGAAGTTTCAGTGCAATATACAATAGATGAATTACAGTGTACTCTTGACTTACTAACTCAGTTTGTTTATTAGGACAGATTGTAACACACTGGTAAATTGAACGCTCAGGCTCCTCTACACAGCCTTCAAAGTTTGTCTCCTGTATAATTTTAGGAAACACTTTCTTCCTGGCACATCTCAGGGTTCTTAGATACATTGGCTCAGGATTTCTCAGTTAACACTCACAGAAAAGGATGTGGTAATGTTCCTTCCAGAACTCTTTAAGTGTTAAATCTGCATCTGTGACTATCTAAAAGCAAAAGTGGCTGGCACTTAGGTTGTAACTTGAGAATTTGGTCATAAATTAAAATTAATATTCCAGTCATAACCCATCTTGTTCCTATGTCCACGTTGTAAATTGAGGGTCACTATCTATCAGCACATACAGATAATTTTGTATTTGATTCAATTCATTCTGTCTTTTCAAATAAGTAATTAATGCATTCAAAAGCAATGAATGTTCAGCATAGAAGAAAGAAAGAGTCGACTATCATGATATTCATAATAATATCCCACACTCACCAGGTCCACACTGTGAATAGCCAGTTCCTCCAGTAGCTCTTTTCCCATGTAAGATGTCCAAGTATAGATGAACCAATTTTTCAAGGATGAAACCTCTTCAGTCCTTCTTTAAAGACTTCAATAGGAATTTTATGGTCCAGTTGTTGTGACTAGGACAGGTTCATGTGATTATGTGACAACTGTTACATCCTTCCAAGTATGTAGTTCAGGGCAGCAATTTCAAACATCAGCAGGGCCCTTAGAGACACTCCAGGAAATCCAAAGAACACTGTTCCTCAATGGCAAAGGGATTTGGAGTAATTAGTCCCCATGTTTGGACCCTTGAATGGTTTGTACTTTAAAAAATATTGATGTTCATTTCCTTCTTGCAGTATCTGGTAGATTAATGACTTTCGGTACTCATAGTAAGAAATGATGAAAACTCTCATTGGCAGGCATTTAAGGTGCGAAATCTAGGAGTTGCTAAGTCTTCTCAAATGGCAGTGACTACTGCATTAACACTCAGCAAAATGACTTTAGCTCCAAACTGGGGAATTAAGTAATACCAAATTTTTTCTAGTATCCCTAGTTATATAGACATGCTGTATTACGATATATGCTTGGCTGAGGAAGCATGCATTTGTAAAACTAGTTGGGGTTTATCAAATCAGGGAATGATTTGTGAAAATTTAAAAAACATCCATGCTTCTGGAAATGCACATTGAAATGATTTTTACACATTCTGTGTGTTCCTTGTGTGAGTTTTAATGTGTACAGCACAGGAATAATTTTTTCTGCCAGATCAGAGAGATTTTCTGGTTAGAATAGCTTAGATTTGATTTTTTTACAAAATGATCCCTAGTGTAATTTAAAAGTATTAATACACACTCATAATTGTCTTTTATTACATGTGTAGAATCCTTAGCCATTTTTCTTTGATCAACTTCAGGAATGTGGCTAAGAAAACAAGCTCTCATACGTATTTATCAACAGTACCATTTGTCACTGCATTGGATTTTGGACAAGTATCTGAAGCCAGATGAAGAGCAGAAGGTATACCAGATGCTCCTCTTGCATGGCCTTTTACCAGATGGATGGTAAGGAAGCTCTCTGAGATAGCTTGGGCCTTGACAGAGAGAGGAGGAAAACTAAGAAGTTCATGCTTGACTAAAATGAGGCCACTTAAACATCAATGAACAAAAACAGTGAGTGAATTTAGATCCATCCATGCATAATGATGCTAAAATTAACATGTTACTGATCACTTCAGCAGTTGGTAAGAAACCAGTTCATCATGTTAAGCCTCAGAAAATAGTAGGAAAAATGGAAGGATTTATCCTGCTCAATGCAAACTAAATAGCCCCTCAAGTAGCCACATGAGGTCTGAGTCCCATGAATGAGCCCACTGTAGATGAGAAAATAAGCTGTTAATTAGATTTCATTTCAGTACTTTTATATTTATACTTAAATAGTTACATGCACCCAGATTCTTGCCATATGGTTAGCTTGAAAAACAGGAAAATTTATTTCTATTCTAATTTCAAAACTATAATTCATGTTACATTTAAAAAATGAGAGAATTACAAACTTTAATCAAATTTAATATAATTTTTAAAAGTAATATAAGATTTATGTTTATAAAGAAATATAAACATTATACATAAACATTTTTAAAGAAATATAAACATATATATAGTATATATATATGTAAATTGTTAAATATATATGATTTGGAATTTACAATAAAAATGACGAGATATAGAGGAAGAAATTAGGCAGATGAAAACAATTAAAAGTACAATAATGATTAATGAACTTGAGTGACAGGCTCAGCCACGTTCACTGTACATATTTTGTTTGTACATTTTACTTCGTTAGTACATGTTCTGAGTGCATAAAGATTGCCTCGGGGAAGAGGTGCACGGACCTATCACATCTGATGCATTTTAATTCCTCTCCCCTTCCTACCCATCTGCACCTCTAGAACCCTATTTTCTATTTTCATTAACATATTTACTATTATTACTTTTAGTTCCTGTTTGCCACATAGAATATTTATCATTTCAATGTATAATGTGAGTATTTGGTACATGTACATGACACATCTTGAATATTTTCACATTCCCTCTCCTTTAAGCCTCCTTTCATTCAGGGTCTCTTTGACCCTTCCTATCTATCACTCTGTTTGTTTTTATCAAACTTTTATTTTGCTCTTTAATTTCAGTTTCTCATGAAAGAGAAATCATTAGATTTTTGACCTTGTTTCTCTTTTATTGACCTTAACATTATGGCTCACAATGTGTCTGTCATTTTCTCACTGCGGAGACAAAATTCCAAACACACACAAGTTAAGGGAGGAAAGGCTCATTTTACCTCAGAGTTAATAGGGGTTTCAGTCCGTCAGCGGGCTTTGAGGTAGGGCTGCATAGCAGGAGGGCTGTGCAGAGGAGAAACAATTTATGGCATAGCAGGCAAGAGGAAGCATCAACATCCAGCCTCCCTTTCTCTTTTATCCCAGACAGGCTACAAGCCTAGGGGTTGATGCCACTTGTACCCAGTGTGGGTCTTCTTTTTTCAGTATATAGATTCAGCCACATCCAGAAGTCATGCTAATCCAATCAATGAACTAATCTAGTTATCTCACTTGTAAATCTTATTCATATACTAGATCTAGGTACCTGTGAAACGCTTCATCTATTACAGCTTTATGCTTTGGGAGAACAACTAAATAACATCCATAATAAGGTGCATCCATTTATCTACACATGACTCAAGTTTATCTTTCTTTCTGGCAGACTAGTACTCCACTGTGTGTAAATACCACATTTCCTCTCTCCACTTTTCTGCTATTGGACACATAGGCTGCATCCAGAATTTAGTTATCATGAATTTTGCTGTTATAAATATAGACATGAATGTATCACTGTAACATAATATCTCTAATTCTTCTTTGCAGAATACCAAGAATTTGCATAACTTGGTCAAATGGAATTTATATATGTTTAGTTCTTTGAGGTACTTTCATACTGATTTGTACCATTGGTGTACAAATTTACATTCCCATAAACAAGGTAGAAGTGTTCCTTTTTTACCATAGCCATATTGGCATTTATTATTATTTAATTTCTTGATGATTGTCTTTCTGCTGTAAGAGGAAATCATAGGGTTGTTTTAATTTATTTTTATCTAGTGGCCAGAGATGTTGGATATTTTTTCCACTTTTAGTGGCCATTTATACTTCTGAGCAGTGTCTATTCATTTCACTTGCCCATTTATGATTGGGTTGTACATTTTTGGAGGTATAATTTTTTGTGATATACACATATATTAGATATTACTCCTTTGTTTGAGGAATAGTGTGCAATGATTTTCCCATCCTGTAAGTTGTGTCCCTATGTGGTTGTTTTCTTTGCTATTCAAAAGCATTTTAATTTCATAAGATCTCATTTATTGATTTTTGCTATTTTTTTTTGTACTTTTTTTTCACCAAGTCTTGCTTACACCTTTGACTTCAAAAGATTTACCTACTTTATGTTCCAGCTGGATAAGTGTTTGTATTCTAATCCTTAGATCTTTGATCCATTTGGTTTTACATTCAATATATGGTGAGAGACATGGGTCCAGCTTCCATCCTTTATTCAGAGACAACCAGTTTCCCAGACAATTTTCTATAGAGGCTGTCTTTCCGCGCAGGTATGCTTTGGCGACTGTGTCAGAGGTCATACAGCTGAATGGTGCTAATGATGTTTCTGAATCCTCTCTTCTAGTTCTTTGGCACATATGATAGTTTTAGTGTTAGTACCATGATGTTTTTATCACTCTAACCTTGGACTATAACTTGAAGTCAGGCATTGTGGTGCCTTCTGCTTTAGTCTTGTTGCCCAGGATTGATTTTTCTATTCTGAGTGTCTTTTGGCTCCATATTTTTTTGAAGTTTTTCTCTCCTTTAAGGAATGCTATTGGCATTTTGATTGGAAATGCTTTAAATCTATCAGCTTTGAAAGTATGGCCACTTTGACAATATTGATTCTGCCTGTTCAGAAAGAGGGCATATCTCTCCATTTTCTGATGTGATTTTCAATTTCCTTTTATGAGAACTATAATTTTCAAAACAGGGGTTTTTATCTTCCTTGGTTAGGTTAAATGAAGGTATTTGATTTTTTGATGGTATTTTGAATGCTTTTCTTTTTCTAATTTCTTTATCTCTGAGTTAACTAGAGGTGTGCACAAATCCTATAGATTTCTGTGTATTGATTTTGTATCCTGCTAATTTGTTTAAATTGGATATGAATTGTAGGAGGTTTTTAGTGCAATTTTTGGGTCATCTATGTAAAAAATAATGTCATCTACATATCATAATATTTTTACTCCTTTCCTATATTTACCCCTTTTCTTTATTTTTCTTGCCTTATTTTTCTGGTTAATCTTTGAGTATAATGATTATCCTAACTGGTGATAGTGGGCATCCTTGTGTTGTTCCTGATTTCAGAGGTAAAGCTTTCAAATTTTTTCCATTTAAAAAGATAATTGCCTCTGGTTTGTCATAAATAGCTTGTATTAGAGTCAATAAGGTCCTTCTATACTTATTTTCTTTAGGTTTTGTTGTTATCTTTCTATACATCTCTCTGTTTCTGTAGTTTCTTCATATTTTTGATAATTCCAGTAAAACAAAATGTTAATATAATTCTTAATTTTATCACTAGTTAAGTAAGTTTCTGCTCCATTCTTTGTCTCAATGTAGTTATTTATAATTTGAATTGTTTGAATGATTTGAATGTAACAACTTCATTGATACAAGCTATGTATTATGCAGTCTGACACAAATTATTCCTTACGTATCATTTAACATTTGTAAAATGTCAGTAATATTTTCCAGAAATGTGTTCAATTCTCACATTTGTATTTATTTTTCCTCAGATTAAGACTTATAAATTATTTAATGCATGTTTTAGCAGTCAGAGACTTTAATTTATGACCAGATTAGAGCCCCAGCTGAGCTTCCCCACACCTAGGCTTGGGCTGCAGCCCCAAATGTCCATCAAGGAGATGAGCAGTGGTGAGGGGAGAGAAAGAGCTTTCGTTGGGCAACCCTGGCAGGGAAGGCAAACATAAGCTCAAGGTCACTCTGAGGATTTCTGGATAAGGGGAGGAAGGCAAGGATGGGAGATTCCATGGCTGGGTGGTCTGCTCCGCAGGAAGGTAGGCACCTGGCTGGGTCTGGCAGGGCTTCCTCTCAGGCTGAATCTGAGAGGGGCCTGAGTGGACTCCTCCAGGCCTGAGGCTGGGATCCTGCTCCCAGTGGAACATGGCCTCTGCTTGGGGAGAGGCCTTGGCTCCACTGTGGTGCTCACTGTCCTCTGTGGGGTGACCTCCCTTAGAGGCACTCCTGATCCTAGAATTCAAGATGACTGCAGGACAATGACTGGAACTTCACAGTGCAGCTCTGGGGATGTGGAACAGAATGTGGCAAAAGCTGGCACTCGGTTTTCCAGCAGGTCATGGAAGTACCTGGCTGTATTGTCTTTAGCAGGGCATCCTCTGGGTAGATATAGGTAATGATCCTGTACTGACTGCTCCTAGACAGACACTCTCTAAGTGACAACCAGGCCTGGGTGCAGCCACCCCAAACTTTAGTGCAATAAAAGAGATGGATATAAAATGAGACACAGATATCATTGGGCTTTATCCTGATTTTAGTTAACCAAGGCACATATTTAGGCCCAGCACCTATAGCCTTCTTAAATTTTTAATTTATATTTTGTTTTACCTATGTATATTTTGTTTCCAGGTACCATAAAGGCCTGAATCCAGTGCCTACCTATTGGATTATTTGCCCACTTGCCATTGAAAATGTGAGAAAACAGTAACACAAGTTTATTCACAATTTGACCAAAGGGTGAGGACAGCTTTTCAGCATGTTGGAGCACACAGAACCCCAATATATAGAAAGCAGGGAGAAAAAAAAAAGAAACAGGCACTCACACATGGCATCATGGCTGGGTTTCCAGAGGGAACATGGAAGGTTAACCTTCCTTCCTTGCAGAGCTGCTAGTGTGTGAGTGGTGTGTGTGTGTGTGTGTGTGTGTGTGTGTGTGTGTGTGTGTGGTTCCACTCTTAGAATGAAGAAGCTGGATTTTTTTAATCTTTAAAAAATTTTTATCATTAAATGTCTGTTTTGCCTCTGAGATACAGTTTCTCTATATGCAGTACCAGCCTGTCATTGTTGTAAACAGGTATAAAGGAGAAAAGTACTTTCACACTGTGATCTGGCTACAGTGCTATGAATATTTCTGCAAATAGAACTCCAAAATGATGGCATTTGTACTAACCTGTTTTGTATTATTAAAAAACATGTGAGGGCTGGAGATTTAGCTCAATGGCACTGCACCTGCCTTGCAAGCCAAAGTCAGGAGTTTGATCTCCAGTTAAAAAAATAATATGGCCCTGAGTGCAGTATAAATACAGTAGGTTCCTTCAGGTCACAATCAGGAGGCTGCAAGTCCAAGATCATACAGTCCTTTCAGCTCAGCCCCTGTTGAGGAGGCAATGGCAGTGACCTCTCACAGACAGGGCCTTGGAAGGAAGCTCATGGTGACAAAGGAAGAAGAGACAGAGCAGAGGTCAGGCTCTCTCAGAGCAGCACTCTCTAGTGGGGAATAACTGGGGCTCACAGTTAGAAGCAGCACCCAAAGACCTCACCTTATCCCACTAGGGCCTCAGGTCTCAGATTTCAAGCTCCACACCACCCTGAGCTGCAGTCCATCACGTGACTGCAGGTAAACCACACCCAAATCATGAGGACTTCATGATACTCTTCCATTTCCATCTTTGGAAAATGTATCCTCCAAGAAATGTAATGTGTTCCAGTAGAAGTGGGTGTCCTATTATTTTTATAATTTCTCAGCAACAAAGGTTTTTTTTTTAATTTAGAAATCATTATAAATTTTACCTTTTATAGCTTGACATTTTGTCACAGTTAATGGTGTTAGTTAAACATTGTTTTGTTTAATATCTAGAGTGCAAATGTATCTTCTTAATACATGAAAAATTTCTTAGAAATCATTGCTGTTTTAACTTTTTTCCTCAATTTTTAATAGGAATTACTTTTTAAATTGGTGATATTCTTTTATTTTCCCTTTTCTATTAATTTTTGGAAGTAATGCCTTAATAAGCTATTTAATACAGCAAGCATCTGTCAAAATAAGGAGAATTATTTTACATTTATTTTAAACTCACATTTTCTCTTTCCATATTTTCTGACAATTATTTTTCATCTTCAGTTGTTTGTTCATTACAAAGACTATTTTAGCATAATTTCCTCCATTTTCTTTACAGTACTGTTTTAAACACATTCAATTTTTCCATCAATTCCTAAGATTTTGATAATCTACTTAATTAGATCAAATTTAACATTTTGGAGGTTGAGCTATATTCTTCAGGATCTGTCAATATATTTCCATGTTTTCATATAAATCTTGCTGTAGCTTGAAACCCTTTTTAGTTTTCAACTGACAATAATAACCAATATTAGTTGCTGTGCTCCATAAAACAGAATAAATTGAATAAGTACCATTTCTATCAATATTATAAAGGAATATATATATATATATATAACACCCATTCAGCTCACATTCTGATGAAGGAAATGAGTGAAACAAAAATAAGGATAATAATTATATTCTTATTTAATAAACTACCTTATGTGGTAAATTATTAATTTCTTTTTTATAGGATAACCAGGCACATGGGCAAGAATCTGAGATAAATATACAACAGCCACTTTGGATCATGGTGAGGCTTCCCAGAAACTCACACCCTTGAGGAGAGAGCAGAGTTGGGGGACCCCTCACACCTGTGGCCCAAGCTAACCATAGCTGTGAGGAGCTCCAGTGAACACAGAGTGGAGGCTTTGGGGACAGCAGCCATGGATCCTATGTAACTTAAGAAGAATTAATATGCCTGTTTATTTTTTTATTCTTTTATTGGTACATTTTAGGTATACAATACATTTACATTTAGCATTGGGTGCTTGTTCCTGTACATGATGTATCTTAGTTCTTATTTTCCCCCCAATACCTGTGCATTCTTCACCCCCTCCACCCTTCCCTTTTTACATAGATTGTTTCCATTTTTTTCTCATAATTTTTCCTTTCCCTTCTTCCTTTCCCCTTCTGCTCCCACCACCCCTACACCTTTAGAACTTTTCCTATTTCAAATATTCAATTTTTCACTTTGATCATTTTAATCCTTATTTACACTTTCAGTTTCTCCCACAAGAGAACTATTTGGTATTTATGTATGTGTTTCCGATTTATTTCCCTTAAGAGTATGGCCTCAATACGCATCCATTTACCTATAAACGTCTCTAGTTTCTCATTCTTTGTGGCTGAGTAGTACTCTATTTTATATTTTTAAAAAGACACATCTTCTTTATCCAGTTTCCAGTTGATGGGCACTTGGGCTGTTTCCAAGCTTTCGTTATTATAATCTGTGCCACTATAAACATGGGTACACATATATCACTGTGGTATGATTCTTTTAATTCTTTGGGGAAGACACCCAGCAGGGGAATAGCTAGATCAAATGGGATCTCTAGCTCTAGTACTTTGAGGTATCTCCATAATGATTTCCACAGTGGTTGCACCAGTCTGCACTCCCAGCAACAGTGGAGAAGGGTTCCTTTCTCCTCACACCCCCACCAGCATTTGTTATTGGTTGATTTCTTGATAGCAGCCATTCTTTGTGGGGTGAGGTGGAATCTCAGTGTTGTTTTCATCTGTATCTCTGGAATGACCAGTGGTGGTGAACATTTTTTCATATATTTATTTGCTGTTTTTACTTCTTTGAGAAATGTCTGTTCATTTCAGATGCCCATTTTTGAACTGGGTCTTTGAATTTGGGGGGTCTGACTTTTTTTCAATTCTTTATATATTCTAGATAGTAGATCATTGTCTGACGTACAGCTGCTAAATTTTTTTCCCCACATTGTAGGCTGTTAGCTCTGTTGGTGGTTTCTTTTGCAGTGCAGAAGCTTTTTGCTAAGATGAGATCCCAGTTGTTGATTCTTTCTGGTACTTCCCATGCTACTGAGGTTTGGTTCATAAAGTCTATTCCTAAGCCAATGTCTTCAGGAGTTCTACCTAACTTATCTTCCAGCAAGCTTAGTGTTTCTGACTTAATATTTAGATCTTTAATCAACTTTGATCTTAGTTTAGTGCATAGTGATAGGTATAGCTCTGATTTTAATCTTTGGCAGGTTGAAATCTGGTTTTTCCAACATTATTTATTAAATAAACAATCATTCCTCTAATGAGGGTGGTTGGCTCCTTTGTCAAACATGAGGTGGCTGAGTATGTCTGGAGTTGTTTCTGAATCTTCTAATCTGTTCCACTTATCCTTGGGTCCATTTCTTTGCCAGTACCATGCTGTTTTTATCACAGCATTAGAGTATAGTTTCAAGTGGGGGATTGTGATACCCCCCCCATTTCTCTGTTGCCTATAATTGCTTTTGCTATTCTAGGTCTCTTCTGGTTCCAAATGAAATTTAGGATTGTTTTCTCTAATTCTGTGAAGTATATTGTTGGCATTTCAATTGGCATTGCAGTGAATCTATATATTAGTTTTGGCAGTATGGCCATTTTCACTATATTGGTTCTTCCTACCCAGGAACAAGGGATGTCTTTCCATTTTCTTATATCCTCCTCAATCTCCTTTTTCAGAGTACTGTAGTTTTCAGTATAGAGGTCTTTTCCTTCCTTTATTAGGTTGATTCCTAGATATTTCATTTTTTTGGATGCTATTGTAAAAGGGTTTGTTTCCCTAATTTCTCTCTCAGTGAGTCTGCTATTTGTCTATACAAAGGCTATTGTTTTTTGAGTGTTGACCTTACATCCACCTACTCTACTGAATCTGTCAATTAGGTCTAGAAGACTGTTGACCAAGTTTTTTGGGTCTGCTATATAAAGTATCATATCATCAGCAAATAATGACAGTTGCACTTCTTCCTTTCCTATCTTTATTCTTTTTATTTCTTTCTGTTTTCTAATTACAGTGGCTAATGTTTCCACAACTATACTGAACAGGAGTAGTGATAGTGGGCAACCTTGTCTTATTCCTGATTTTAGCATGAAAGATTTCAGTTTTTGAACATTTAGTATGATGTTGGCTGTTGGTTTTTCATAAATAGCTTTAATCAAGTTGAGATAAAGACCTTCTATTCCAATTTTCTGCAGTGTTTTTATCATGAATGGGTGTTGAATTTTGTCAAATGACTTTTCTGTAACTATTGAGATGATCATATGGTTTTTGTCCTTGACTCTGTTAATATAGTATATTACATTTATTGATTTATGAATGTTGAACCATCTTTGCATCCCTGGGATAAATCCAACCTGGTCAGGGTGTATGATCTTCTTGATGACCCTCTGTATTCTGTTAGCCAGTATCCTGTTAAGGATTTTTGCATCTATTTTCATTAGGGAGATTTGTCTGTAGTTCTCTATTTGGGTTGTGTCTTTCCCTGGTTTTGGAATCAAAGTAACACTTGCTTCCAGTAATGAATTTGGAATCCTTGGTTTGCTTTCAATTTCTTTGATGAATTTAAAGAGTAATGGTAATAGTTCTTTAAATGCCTTGTAGAATTCAGCAGTGAAACCATCAGGACCTGGGCTTTTCTTCTTTCATAAATTTTTTATTACATTTTCAATTTCACTTATTTAATTGAGGTGTTTAGAATTTCTATATCTTCTTCATTTAAGTTTGGCAATTCATGTGTGTCTAGGAATATGTCCATTTCTGCATTTTCCATTTTATTAGAGTACAGGTTGGTATTGGTGATTGTCTGGAATTCTGCTGGGCCTGTTTTGACTTCACTTTTTTCATTCTTAATTGCATGGTTTTGAGCCTTTTCTTTCCTTTTTTTGATAAGGTTGGCTAAAGGTTTAGTGATTTTATTTATTCTTTTGAAAAACCAACTCTTTGATTCATTAATTTTTTGTATCTTTCTCTTAGTCTCCATTGCATTTATTTCTGCTCTGATCTTTATAATTTCTTTTCTTGTATGAGCTTTGGGTTTGTTATGCTCTTCCTTTTCACAGAGCTTGAGGTTCTGCATTAGGTTATTTAACTTAGTTCTCCCTGTTTTCCTAAAATTGTTATTCATTGCTCTGAATTTCCCCTGTAGAACTGCTTTCATTGTGTCCCAAAAATTCCCGTATGTTGTACTGGCATTATCATTTACTTGTAGAAACTGTCTGATTTCTTCTTTAATTTCTCTCTGACCCATTGGTTGTTCAGGAGGGTGTTATTCAATTTACATGTGTTTGTGGGAGTTTTGCATTTCTTATGTTATTGACTTCCACTTTTATTGCACTATGGTCTGATAATAAACAAGGGATAACTTCAATTATTTTACATTTACTTAGACATGTCCTATGAACTAGCATGTGGTCTATTTTGAAGAATGATGCATGTGCAGCTGAAAAGAATGTATTCTGATTTTGTGGGGTAGAACATTCTGTACACATATATTGTCCATTTATTCTGTAGCTTGGCTCAGTTCTAGAATTTCATTGTTAATTTTTTGTCTAGATGATCTGACTATTTGTGGTAGTGAGGTATTGAGGTCCCCCACTACAATTGTATTAGTGCTTATTTGGTTTTTCATGTCCATTAATATTTGTTTTGTATATTTGGGGCATTCATATTTGGTGCATATTTATTTAGGATTGTCATCTCTTCTTCTTGGATTATTCCCTTCACAATGATGTAGTGGCCATCTTTATCTCTCAATTAGTTTTGGTTTGAAATCTACTTTGTCTACAAATAAGATTGCTATGTCTGTATTTTTCTGGGTTCCTATCAGGTGGAGAACTGTTTTACATTCTTTAACTTTCAGGATATAAATTTACTTTTGAGTTAGGTCTGTTTCTTGTATACAGCATATTGCTGGATTTTGCTTCTTAATCCATTCTGCCAGTCTATTTCTTTTGATTGGTGAATTGGGGCCATTATCATTGATAGTTATATTTGATAGATATTGACTCATTCTTGTCATGATGTTTTACTGTTGTTGGCTCTTTTATTTCTTATTTTTCCCCCTTTCCCTTTAGTGTTCTACCTTGCCTGGTGGCTTCCCTCTGTTTGGCCTCATGGAGTTGTGACCTTCATTGTCTTTTTCTAGGATATTGCTTAGAAACTTTTCAAATGCTGGTTTGGTGTTCATGAAATTTCTCAGGTGTTCTTTGGCGTGCAAGTATCTAATTTTCCCATCAATTTTCAAAGATAATTTTACAAAATACAACAGTCTAGGTTGGAAGTTATTTTCTTTTAGGGCCTGAAATACTTCACACCAGGCTCTCCTTGATTTGGGGGTTTGTGTTGAGAAGACTGCCATGATTCTGATGGTCTTTCCTTTGTAGATGATTTGTTTCTTTTCTCTAACTGCCTGTAGGATTCTGTTCTTCTGTTGGGTTTCTGGGATCTTGACTATTATATGTCTAGTTGTAGATTTTTTTTTTGATCCTGGCTAGTTGGAGTTCTATATGCCTAACTTATCTGTGTGTCCAATTCTCTACCTCTGTTTTTGAAGTTTTCTACTATTATTTCTGTGAACAGTTTTTTATGCCATTTGTACTCCCCCCTCCCTTTTCTTTTTGCTGGACTCCTATGGGACTTATGTTACTCTTCTTTGCATCATCTAGCAGCCAATGGATTGATTTCTCACGGTCCCTTACTATTTTTAAGAGATCTCTGTTTTCATGGTCCTTCACCACAATCTTGTCTTCTATATCTGATATTCTATCTTCAGATTCCCTTAATCTACTTTACATGCTTTCAATGGAGTTTTTAATCTCATGAATATCTATTTGAATCTGTTTCATGGATTCCATTTCTTTCTTATGTTGGGTGATCATGGTTTCCATTTCTTTCCTTCTTTTCTTTCTTTCTTTCTTTCTTTCTTTCTTTCTTTCTTTCTTTCTTTCTTTCTTTCTTTCTTTCTTTCTTTCTTTCTTTCTTTTTTGTACCAGGGATCAAACTTGGGTCCTTGTGCTTGAGTGGCAGGTGGCAAAAACACTGAGCTAAATCCCAGGCTCTTTCTGTTTCTTGGTCATGCTGACATTCATGGCTTCCATATTTCTGAGCTCATCTATTTTTTTTATCTGTTTCTGTTCTAGTACCTCTAATCATATCTTTCACTCTGCTCACCATCTCTGTAGTTATCTGGGAGATTTTTTTCTGTTTTGAATTTTTCTAGAACCTCATTCATCTGTTTTGTTACTTGCTGTGCTGTCAGTTCAGGGTATCCAGGTGGTTGATTATCAGACTTTTCCAACTCATTTCCCCCAGCATTTGCATTTTGTGGGGTGGAAGTCTGAGTTTGTGCCTTACTTAAATGTCTTCTCATTTTTGTTTTTGGTACTGTCCTTGTTTTAGTTCCTGGGTTGATACTTTGAAGTTGCTTATTTTATGTATCTTTGTTGATGTATTTAGAACCCTTATGGATTGATTGCTTCTCAGAGGTGTCTTCCAGTTATCGCTGGTCTTTAGGTTTTGAGTCTCTAATGGCTCTGAGGCTGTTTCATTTTCATTATATCAGGAAGGACAACTGATTAGATCAATCACAACACCTTAGCCCAAGTTATACAATTAGCAACACAATAGCATCAAGTACCTCTTAGAAAATGACAATTTGTGGTAATTATTAATCTATCACCTTTAACTGTGTGAATTAAAAAAAATCAAGGACCAACACAACATATGTTTATAGTGAATAAACTCTTTAATATAGGAAATTTACCATTAGGAATGGGGAGTTAGACAGAGTTTGGGCAGGAGGGATAGGAGATAGAAGGATAGAAGAAGCTTAGCAGTGAGGCCAGAGGATGCAGGTGAGAGAAGAAAAGAAAAATAAAGAAGAAATATGAATTAGGGCCAGTGCAGGAAAAAAGAGAGATGAAGAACAATGTGGGACAGCAAGAGAGTGAGGGAGAGAGAGAGAAGAGAAAGAGAAAAGAGAAAAATAAAAATTTTAAGAGTAGAAAAAGAAGAAAAATATTAAACATAATAGTAAAAAATAGTGGCAATTTTGAAAATAACAAATGAATGATAAAAATGAAGGGCCTCCTTCAGGGTATGTCTCTTCTGTCACAATAGACAACATGTGCAGCAGTGTGCAGTTATATGTCAATGAGTCTCAGTAGGCCAGACACAGACCCTTGAGATTCAGGCAGATTTCTGGCTGCAAGTCCCAAGTTGGGCTCCCTGTCCTACAGGGTTGAACTGTGCAGATTTCTAAGCTGCCTTTCCCTTGAAGTTTCCTGCCTTTCCCCAGGTTTTGATAGGAGGTGGTGATCCCTCTAACTTACCTAGTACTGTGATCTGGTGTGCCTTTATTGCAGAGATTCTCTCACTTTTCCAGGGGGCTTCAGTTATCATCAGGGAGCCTGAGAGAGGCCCTCTCTCTCTTGTTCACTTCTGTAGCTCAGAACAATGGCCTTTATGTCCCCCTGGACCTCTGTAGTGTAGAACCTGGTAGCTGCACAGGAAAGCGGCCAGAGGTGTCAGGGGTGGGGGCTCTGTTGTTGTAGGTGCCTGTTCGGCTCCACAGGTGGCTGGTGGGCATGCCTGGGGGGTCCTTACCAGCTCTTGGTCACCAGTACACATAGCCAGCCAGACAGAGCTGGGCTCAGCCTGTTCTGGGTGCTCTGCCTGCATGGTTCTGCCCATGCAGCTCCATGGGTGAATATGCCCGTTTCTTTACTTGAGTTTACTAGATCCACTACCAATTTTTTGAGAACAACTTACTCAAAATACATTCACATTTCAATAAAATATATTGTACACAATAAATGTATATAATTTTGTCAATTAAAATGTGGAAATAGCGACTAAGGAACTGAATTTCTACCACTTTTGGTATATTTTCCCCTAGTATTTCATAATATGCATCTTTGATTTTTTGTTATGTTGCATGCCATCCTTCTTACTTTTCTCTTGTTCAGTCTCTGCATAATTAAGAGATGTCATTGCTTGTCAGCCTTTGATAACATCAAGAGTAACTAAGAGATAGCTTCGTTCATGTACCCTGTGGGGACTTCAACTGCATGTTTCCCATTCAACATTATCTTTACATTTTTAAATGCTGGTTAGTGCAGTGTCCCCATGATCTTCTCACTTTCCGAACGCAGCATGTCTCAACACAGGAGCCTTTTGGGTGACATTTGAGATGTCAAAATATTTGGACTTCCTCTGCATCAACCAGTTCTTTTGCCTATTGCTTGCTTATATTAAACTTTTCCAAACACTTTAGAAAGGATTGACTTTGATATATGATAGGTTTAAATGTGCTAAATAGTGAATAAACACAAATGGTATGAAATAATTTTAATCACTTCTCTATATTTATTTCCAAAAGCATGTCTATCACTAAGCTGGATTTGGAAAGACTCCATAGTTCTCATTACATCTCCTGAACATTCTTGTCATGAGATTCCTGATAGCACATTTTATCTGTTCATTTCTGAGACTGTAGATAATAGTGTTGAAGGGGGTATTGCAGAGTAAAACACAGAAAGGACCATATCCATGGTGCCAGCAGACTTTGAAGAGGGTCTCAGGTAGACATAAAAGCATGAGGTGAGGAAGACAGACACCAGAAGAATGTGAGGGAAAAAGGTAGAAAAGGCCTTTTTCCTATCTGCTCCCACTGGAAACCTGAGTACAGTAGAAAATATGTGAATATAAAACTTGATGATATAAATTAAGCACCCACCACCAATCACCATACCAGAGAAAAGAATTGTGATTTGGTTGCTGAAAGTGTCAGAGAAAGCTTCAGCAGAGAAGGAATGTCACAGAAGAGCTGGTGGATAACATGGGAGTGGCACAAGGTCAGCCTGAAGGTGTTTTTGGTGTGCAGGGCTCCATAGATGAGGCCATGGTGCAGAGAGGCCAATGTGCTCTGGACACACAGGCAAGGGTTCATGATCGTAGGGTAATGGAGGGGCCTGCAGATGGCTGCAAAGTGTCATGAGTCATGATGGTGAGAAACAGCAGCTCCATGTACACAAAGAAAATCACAAGGAAAACCTGAGGTACACAACCTGCCTTTGAAATGGAGCTTGTGCCCAGCAGGGAGTTTATGCAGGAGTTAGGGACTATGACAGAAATGTAGCAGGAGTTCAGGATGAACAGGTTTCTCAGGAAGAAATACATGGGTATATGAGGGCTCTTGTTAAACGTGATGAGAGCAGCAATGACAAGGTTTCCCATTATGGTCAGCAGATAAATGAGAGATAAGAACATGGCATAGAAAATCTGTAGATCCCACATGCCAGAAATCTCCATGAGGAGAAAGTTGATCATCATTGTGTCAAACTCCACTCATTGTTATGGAGTTGGACATCTGTTGGTGATGCGGGTTGTGCCTGAGAAGAGAAGACAGAAATGCTGAACCCAGGAAGAATCACAGTGTGAAAAATGCCTTCATAACTATTAAACTCCAGACCAGGGATCACAGGAATGTTTGGTGTCTGGATCTCCTGATATTTTAGGATGATTCTCCCTTAGTCTGAATGATAGTCTCCATCAACCTGAGTAGGTGTTTATTGTCATTATTGCTATGTTTATAATTTCCTCCTGCATTGAAATTTATGTGACTTGTGGTCTTCCAAAAGCTAATGAAGTTCTTGATATGTATGTGATATACACATATCTTAATATGAAGTTGGGATACCATGAAAACATTGCTCCAATTGATTTTTGCTTTCTAATGTGCAAAGGTTCCAAACTGTTCACAGTTCATATCTATCACTTGATATGATTAAGAAAGAAAAAAATCCTATGTTCTAGATTTTTAATAGAAATAGAAATACAATAATTTGTGATGTTAAGAACATAGCTTATCTCATTCAAAATCCTAGCTGCATGTTATACTGAAATAACCTTGCTTTCTATTTTTCTCTCTCCCTCTTTCTTTTTTCTTTTTTTTTCTTTCTTTCTTTCCTTCTTTCTTTCTTTCTTTCTTTTTCTTCTTTCTCTTTCTTTCATTCATTCATTCTTTCTTCTTTTCTTTTTCTTCCTTAAGCTCTACCCCAGAACCCTGAATACTTCTATGCTTAAGGACCTACTCTACCACTGAGATAGTATTCCCTTGGTGTAAAAATGGCAGAGATTTTTCTTTGTCTGCTACTTTCTTGAATTAGGTACAATATTTATCTATTGATGCTTCTGTCTCTCTGTCTCTGTCTCTCTCTCTCTGTTTCTCTTTGTCTCAAAATCAGAACGCTATTAGGTGAGATGCTATGAGAACTAGAGGAATTACTCAGAATATGAAAATCATTACTGAAATGTCCCTGGTTAGTATTGTCAGGAAACTTGCTAACATGCATTAAGCTTTCCTCCATTTTCAGAGTGTACACTATGATCACACACTACTTAGGTAAAATTCATTTATCACCCCTATGTGTCTAAAAGTGTTAAAAGCACTGCCTCTGTGTTCTCAGAGCAGTCTCCTCTTGGAGCTCAGACCTAACCAGGCACTGCTCCAGTGGTTCTCAGGCATCTGCTGTCCTCTGCCCAATTCAATGGCTCTGTTTTAAGCAGAAGGTCCTCATGTTTTGCCTTTGATGAGTGAGTTAGAATTTCCTTCCCTTTCATTTTTATGCTTCTAATCTAATTTAAATTATACCATATACAAATTTCATGTGTTATGCCAGAAACATATATGTGTCCTTAATATTTTTAAGCAAGGAAAATTTACCAATGGGACACTCCCCAAGTCCTCCTCTGAAGAATAAGGTAGGGAGACAGGAGTCACAGGTGCTATTTCCACTCAGCACTTTAAAATTATTACTTTCTTCACACAAGATAAATGCCCTTGTCTAGAAAATAATAAAGATTTTCATTCTAGTGATCTTCTGTTCTTTTAATTTATCCTATGATATTTTCATTACAACAAATATTTACCTCATGCTATTACAGAAGTTTGGAGAGTAGTAAAGGAAGCAAACATCTCTGAGTCTCATGAAAGTTTAATTGTACTACAATACAGCAACACTGTATAGTTAAATGTCTGATAAAAAATAGTTATAAACTTTAATGATTATATGATAAGTAAGAAATGGTACATATACAGAACTTGGTTGACTGAGTGATTTTTGTAAGATGGAAACTGGCCATGGAAATGAAGGCACACATTTTACAGTGGATCTTGAGTTGTGACCAGCCAAACATATGAATAATGTGGGTTAAGACAAGAATTTTAGTTTTAAATTATGATCAAAGTCTTCAATTTTTGCCAAAATGACATCTGCTTGTGCTTCCAGATATTCTTGGGTAGAGATTTAGTCATTAAAGAGTTCTGGAAGGAAGATTACAGCATTCTTTCCTCTTTGAGACTAATTGAGAAATCCTGGGCCAATGTCTCCAACATTCCTGATATCTACCAGGAAGAAAGCATGGCCCAAAATTAAACAGGAGAGAGACTTTGAAAGCAATTGATGAACATGAGTTACAATCAGCCTTTGAAATACATTGAGGTCATAAGTCAAGGGTCCACTGTGTCTCTCTCTGCCAAAACTAGTAATTTGTTTTTATACTTTGTAGACAACCCTACTATTTATCATTGAATGGCTTTAAGGAATCAGAAAAATGCTCAATATTTCTGTACTTTGGTTAGAGTGAGAGACTGCACTATGAAGCATAAATTCTACTCCTAGAAACAATGTACACCAATATTAACTGATTTTCTTATCCTAAGACAACTAAAGTCATGACAGAATAAAACCTATCAAAAGGATTCAGCTGATTTAAAGGTTAAGACTTTATGATTTGAAATGTATTCTTCCTGTGGAAAAATTCTGAGGTGTGGTATCTGAAAATGTGCACAGATACATACATATTTACAGAATTACAAGAAATCTCTGTTATTCAACCAATTAGTACATCTCAAAGATCATACATGCTGGGAATCTTTTCTTAAACTTTAATTGTAACACTATGTAATACAGTTGAAGTCTGTTTCTCTGAAACTTGCTGCCATTACCATTGTTGTGCTCATGCCTCTCTCCATGTAAAGTCTATGACCTTACACTCTTTGGTTTAGAACATAAATTTCTAAACATTCTGAGAAGTTACTATGATTTACTCCAAATAAGAAATTAGTATGCACTAACCTCCCACCATTTATGCAAAAAATAATGAAGAGCAGAAGCCTGGATATCTAGAGTTAGATCAGGCACCATTAATATTTGCATATAATTTACAAATGCACACACTTTTAGCATTCTGTTGTGAATGAATAATTATTTTATGGAATATAAATAACTGCATTATACATGATTAAAGCAGCATTGTTGCTTTTCTATTGAAGAGTAAAATACCTTGGTAATTTGTCAAAATGCAGATGTTGAAATTTACATTTCCACAAGCAAAGCACATAAAAGTATTTTCTGAATTAAAAAGTCAGTATCAAGAAATAATCCGCTTCTACACAATGTATTTAAACAAATTACCTGGATAGTTTTTTCAGATTTATTCAAGTTGCTGTCTGTGAACATTGAGACATTTGCTTCTTTTGTCCATTTTTTAAATTTTTGAACTTTAATTTGGGAAAGCATGACTTTGTATGTGAGAAAATAGCTGACTTCCTAGAACACATGGTTTGGGATTTTAAATGTTTCCTTTCCTTTTGCCAAAGCTACTTACTACTGTGAAACCTTATGCTCAAGAGTGTGAACTGACCCAATGTTACTAAGATATGTTTCATATATTTATTATGTGAAACATTTCAAAAACTGTTAGACAATTAAAACAATTTCACCATACATGAAACTTTAATTGATAATGTAGTAACATTATGTGTAATAATGTGGCTGTGGTATTAGAAAGGGTATGGCAACATTGGAAATATCTAATCCTCACATGAGCTAATTGTAACTTAAATAATGTAGGTAATTAAATTGTTTCCTCTAGATAACTTATTCTCTTTCTTTTGTTGAAATGAATTAATAAGTGTTTTTCTCATGTAAAATCATTAAATTATGACTTTGTCATGGTCACAAATGTGACTACATCTTCTTTATTAGAAAATAATTATAACAAACAGGACTTTTGCTACAAAATGAAATGTTTTATCTGTTTTGCTGTGTAGAGTTTTAAAGAGAAAATGCATGAAATAAGATTTCAAATAAATCACACATGGCAAAACCAGTTTACATAATGATTTAATACTTAAGTTATTCTGGAAATTACTCTTGAGTATCTAACATTCCTCAGCTCTGGCCCAGCTAAAAAGCATGTGCTAATGAGGAAAAAATTGCAACCAGATAATCTAATCAAAATCCAGCACCTTTAAAAGATTCTTGGATGATTTAAATATAAAATATTCCAGATTATGTGCTTTTTATTACATTTATATTCCCTCATTTTTCTGTTAAACAGTGGCTTTCCTTCTCAGGGAAACTCATAGATGTAGCTTCCTGATTAAACTTCTCTGACCTTTATATACAATGCTTAGAACTGTTCTCGATTTTCAATTTCTCAGTTGACAGTGACTACAAAGAGCTGTTCAGTTTCATATCCCTTGGGCTACTTGAGCTGCCAGTTTTTGAAATGGTGAGGCTGTTGGCTGCTCTTGACCCCCTCATTTGTTTACATATTTGATTCATGGTGAGAAGCTGACCTGTATCCTTACATCTAATGAACCATTTGGTTTCAGGAAAAAATTGCTCTGAGTGATGATTTAGTGAAATATGCAATAGACGAATTTACAGACGAAAATTGACTTCCAACTAAGTTTGTTTATGAGGGCTGATTGTAACTCAAGTTGGTCAGTTGAAAGCTCAGGCTCCTCTCTACAGCCTTCAAAGTTTGTCTCCTGTATAATTTTAGGACATGATTTCTTCCAGGCAGAACTCAGTGTCCTGAGGAAGACACTGGCCCAGAATTTCTCAGTTAATCCTGCACAGGATAGGATGTGGAAATGTTCCTTCCAGAACTCTTTAAGTATTAAATCTGCATCAGAAATCATCTGAAAGCACAAGCAGCCAACATTCAGATTGCAACTCAAGACTTAGGACTTAAGTTAAAACTAGAATTCCAACCATAATCCCAGTTGTTCATATGTCAAACCAGTTGTAACTCAAGGGCCCACTGTATATCAGCATAACCAGATAGACATGTGTTTGATTGAGTTTATTCTGTTTTTTCAAACAAGTTATTAATTCATTTCAAGTGAGTGAATGTTCAGCATAGAAGGAAGGACAGAGACATTCATCAAGATATTCATAATAATTCCCCACACTCACCAGATACACACTGGGAATAGCCAGTTCCTCCAGTAGCTCTTTTATCCATGTAAGATGTCCAAAGGTACATGAACCACTGTTTCAATGATGAAGCCTCATCAGTGTCTCTTCATTTAAAGACTTCAACTGTAATTTTATGGTTAAGCTACAGTCAGCAGGAACAGGTTCATCTGAACATGTGAGAATTGTTACATCATTCCAAGTATGTAGTTTAGGGAAACAATTTTAAATGTTAGCAGGGCCCTTAGAGACACATCAGGAAATTCAGAGAACACTGTAGCTCACTGGTAAAGGGATTTGGCCAAATTAGTGCATGTTTGGACCTCAGTGTGGCCTTTACATCAAAAATATTGATATTCCCCATTCTTAGCCCTCCCTTCACCCCTCCACCCTTCCCTATTTACAAAGACTTTATTTCCATGTTTTCCATTTCTCATCATTTTTCCTTTCCCTTCTTTCCTTTCCCCTGCCCCTCCCACTACCCCTACCCCTTTGGACCTTTTCTTCCTATTTTATATTATTGATTATTCATTCTAATCATTGGTACATTTTAGGTATACAATATAATGACATTCATCGTTGGAAATTTGCACCTTTACATAATCTCTCTTAGTTCTTGTTTTTCACCCTTGCCCAGCCCTCCCTTCTACCCCTCCAGTCCTCCCTATTTACAAAGATTTTGTTCCTATTTTTCCATTTTCTCATATTAATCCCATTCCCTTCTATCCTTTCCCCTAGCCCTCCCACTTCCTTCCCCTTTGCCTCTTTTCTTCCTATTTCACATTACCTATTATACATTTTAGTCCTTATTTACACTTTCAGTTTCTCACACCAGAGAAACTATTTAATATTAAGATGCATTATGTAAAGGTACAATTCCCAATGAGAAATGTAATTGTGTTGTATACCTAAAATGTACCAATAAAAGAACTTAATAAATAAATAAATAAATAAGAAGGGCCAGGGATTTAGCTCAGTGGTTTCCCCACCTGCTGTGCAAGCACAAGGACTCGAGTTTGATCCCCAGTACCAAAAGCAAAGAACAAATAAAATAAAATAAAATAAGTAAGAAAAACATATTGATATTCATTTCCTTCTTGCACGATCTGGTAGATAAATGACTTTCCGCACTCATAGCAAGAAATGATGGAAATCTTCATATGCAGACACTTGGGGAATCTAGTTGCTGTTGTAGCCTTTCAAACTGGAATTAATTGTCCCTTAAAACTATGCAAAACTACTTTAGCAACAAACTGGTAATTAAGTAATCTCATGATTTTTTTACTGAATCACTATTTATACAGAAATGATGCACTAATATATATGTTTGATTTAGAAAGCATGCATTTGTAAATCTAGTTGGGGTTTATCAAATCAGAATGATTTCTGAAAATTTAAAAAACATCTGTGCCTCTGGAAATGCACACTGAAATGATTTTTACACATTGTGTGTGTCACTCACATGAGTTTTAATATGCAGAGCACAAGAGTAATTTTTTCTGCCAGATGAGAGACATTGTTCTGGTTAATATTGCTTAGGTTTTGTTTTATTAATTATGCCATATGTAATTAAAAAGTATCAATACACACTCATAATTGTCTCATCTTATATGCAGAATCCTGAGGCATTTTCAACAATCAAGTTCAGGAATGTGCCTAAGGAAACAAGCTCTCATGCTTATTCGTCAACAGTACCATTTGTCACTGCAATGGCTTTTGGACAAGTATTTGAAGCCAGATGGGGGGCAGGAGGAATACCAGATGCCCCTCCAGCATGGCATTTTACCTGATGGACAGCAAGGAAGCTTTCTGAGATAAATTGAGCCTTGACAGAGACAGGAGTAAAACTAAGAAGTTCATGACAGACTAAATATGAACATGAATATATATGTATGTGTATATATATATATATATATGGATACATGTATTGTTAAAATATATTATTTGGAATTTACATTAAAGAGTGACAAGTGGTAGAGGAAGTAATTAGGTAGATGAAAATGATTAAATATATGACAATGGTTACTAAACATGAATGATGAAATAAGCCAGGTGCACTGCACATTTTTTCATTTTAAAATTTTATTTCACTAGTACATTATTGGAGTGCATGAGGTTTGCCTTAGGGAGGAGGTGCATGTACTTAACATATTTGATTCATTTTATTCCCCTTCTCCTTCCCACAGACCTGTACTTCTAGAATTCCATATACTATTTTCATTAGTATGTTTACATACTAGTAGTATGTTCTCTATTGTTTCTTTTTGTTCATGTTTACAACATAAAATGTTTATATTCATCGTATTTGGTACATGTACATGACATATCTTGAATAATTTTACATTCTCTCTCCTTCCAGTCTCCCTTCATTTGGGGTCTTTTGACCTCTCATTGTTTGCAAAATATCTATCACTCTTTTTCCTTTCATCAAAATTTACTTTGCTCTTTAATTTCAGTTTCTTGTGCAAGAGAAACCATTAGATATTTAACCTTGTGTTTCTGGTTTATTGAATTAAAAATTATGGGCTCAAAATGTGTCTTTGTAATTTTCTCATTGCTGAGACCAAATACCCGACACTCACAAGTTAAAGGAGAAAAGGCTAATTTTACCTCCCAGTTTATAGAGGTTTCAAGGCAGGCCTGCATAGCAGAGAAGCAGTGCAGAGGAGAAACAGTTTATGGCATAGAAGGCAGGAGGAAGAAGCAACATCCAGCTTCCCTTTCTCTTTTATCCCATCCATCCTACAAGCCTATAGGCTGGTGCTACTTGTACCCAGGATGGGTTTTTGCATTTCAATATATCCATCCAGCCAATTCCAGAATCATGATAATCCAATGAGTGAACTTATCCAGTTATCTCATCCATAAATCATATGCATATATCATAAATATATGTACCTATGAAAAGCTTCATAGGTTTGATGCATTAGGAGGAAAAGTAAATAAAATCCATAAGTTCTTCCATTTCTCTACAAATGACTAAATCTTATCTTTCTTTATGGCAGAGTAGTATGCCACTGTGTATAAATACCATATTTTCTCTATCAGTTTTCTGTCATTGGAGTCATACCTTGTTTCCAGGATTTAGCTATCATGAATTTTTCTGCTATACATATAGACATGCATATATCAGTATAACATGATGTCCTTAACAGTTTGGAAAAGATATTAAGAATTTACATACCTTGTTCAAATGGAATTTCTATGTTTACTTCTTTGAGAAATTTCCATATTGATTTTCACAATGGCTGTACAAATTTATATTTCCATAAATAATGCAGCAAAGTACCCTTTTCATTTTAGGCATACTGGCATTTGTTAATATTTAGTTTCCTGATGATTGCCTTTCTGTTGTAAGAGAAAATCATAAGGTTGTTTTAATTATTTTTTATCTAGTAGCAAGAGCTGTTGAACATTTTTTCATATGTGCTTGCCATTTTTACTTCTGAGAAATGTCTATTCATTTCACATGCCCATTTTTGGATTGGGTTCTTTAATTTTGGAGATGTAATTATTTGTGATATACACATATATTAAATATTATTCCTTTGTCTGAGGAATAATTTGCAATGAAGACCTCATTCTGTAGGATTTGTCTTTACTTGGTTGATTGCTTTCTTTGCTACTCACAAGCTTTTCAATTTGATATGATCCCATTTATTGATTTTGGTGGTGTATTTTATGTACTTTCCTTCAGAAAGACTTGCCTTCACCAATGACTTCAAGAATTTTACCAACTTAGCATTCAGCAGAATAATTATTTGTATTCTATTCTTTAGTTTTTTATCAATTTTGTTTTTCATTCAGTATGTGGTGACAGACATGGGTCAAACTTCCATCTTCTTCATAGTGATTACCACTTTTCAAAGACTATTTTCTAAAGAGGTTGTCTTTCCTCCAAGGTATGCTTTGTTCACTTTGTCAGAGCTCATACAGTTGAATGACTCTAAAGATGTTTCTGAACCATCTCTTCTAGTTCTTTGACACATATGACAGTTTTAGTGTCAGTACCCTCTCATTTTAATCATTCTAAACTTGAACTATAATTGACGTCAGGTTTTGTGATGCTTCTTGCTTTACTCTTGTTTCCCAGGATTGGTTATTTTATTCTGAGTCTCTTCTGGTTCCAGATTAATTTTCAAATATTTTCTCTTATTCTGTAAGCAACACCATTGGCATTTTGACTGAAAATCCTTTAAATATATAAGTTTTGAAAGTATGACCATTTTGACTATATATATATATATATATTTTGGTACTGGTGATCAAACTCAGGTCCTTGCACTTGCAAGGCAGGTGGCGGAACCACTGAGCTAAATCCCTGGCCCAATTTTGACAATATTGATTCCATTAAAAGCAAATGTGAGCTTTGTGCAGTGGCAGTATCGTAGCCAATGAGGTTTATCTATCTGAGTCATGATTATTGCTAATTAAAAGCAAATGTGAATAAAATTCTTACACTAATTAAGTTTTAATAAGATGGGATAATAATTGTTGATTGGCTGTGCTAGTTTCCGTGTAATTGAGGTTTTGTATCTAAAGTATTTTCCCAAGTTATTTACTTTAAGGGTTCTACCTAAACTATCATCCAGCAGGTATAATGTTTCTGTTTTAATATTTAGATTTTTGATCCATTCTCATTTTAGTTTAGGGCATGTTGAAAGATCTGGGTCTCGTTTTAATCTTTGGCAAGTTAAAACTCAGTTTTTCCAGCATTGTGTATGAATGATGCTACCTTTCATCCAATAAGTTTTTTTTCCTCCTTTGTCAATGATGAGCTGGCTGAGTGTGCTTGGAATTGTTTCTGCATCTTCTAATCATTTTCACTGATCCTTGGGTGTTTTATTGCCAATACCATGTTGTTTTTATAACAGTAGCTTTCTATTACAGTCATAAATTGGGGTTTGTGATACTCCCTAACGACATTATTGTGCTGAATTGCTTTTGCTATTCTAGGTCTCTTCTGGTTCGAAATGAAATTTTGGATTGTTTTCTCAAGCTCTGTGAATTATACTATTGGAATTTCAATTGGCATTGCATTGAATCTATATAACAGTTTTGCAAGTATGGCCATTTTCACTATATTGGTTCTTCCTACCCAAGATCAAGGGATGTCTTTCCATTTTCTGATATCCTTTTTGACCTCTTTTTTCAGAGTGCTGCATTTTTTAGAGTAGACATCCTAGATTTCTTTCTTTAGGTTGATTTCTAGGTATTTCATTTCTTTAGATGCTATTGTGAAAGGAATTATTTCTCCAGTTTCTCCTTCAGTGAGTCTGTTGTTCATCTACAGGAAGGTTATTGATTTTTTTGTGTTGACTTTGTATCGGGCTACTATACTGAATTTGGTTATTAAGCCTAGAAGACATTCAATGGAGTTCTTGGGGTCTTCTATATAGAGTATCATGTCATCTGCAAATATTGACAATTTAACTTCTTCATTTCCTGTCTTTTCATTTTTTTCTTTCTCTTGTCTAAATGCTGTGGCCAATGTTTCCAGAACCAAATTGAAGAAAAGTTTTGATAGTGGACATCCTTTTCTTACTCCATTAGGGAGATTAGCCTATACTTCTCCTTTTTTGCTTGGGTTTTTCTCTGGTTTGGGGATCAAGGTGTGCTTGATTCCAGGAATCAATTTTGGAGTATTGCTTCCCTTTCAATTTCATTGAAGAGTTTAAACAGTTGTGGAAATAATTCTTTCCTAAATGTCTTGTAGAATTCAGCAGTGAAGCCATCAAGGCCTGGGCTTTTCTTAGTTGGTAAGTTTTTAATTATGTTTTAAATTTCGTTGATTTATATTGGGTTGTTTAAAATTTTTAGGTCTTCTTGAATCATCTTTTGTAATTCATATGTATCCAGAAATCTATCCATTTCTTTTGTTTTCCATCTTATTGGCGTTGAGTTTCTCAAAGGAGGTATTGATGATCCTCTGGATTTCTGCTGTGTACATTGTAATTTCACCCTTTTCATTCCTAATTACATGGATTTGGGACTTATATTTCCTTTTTGTTGATAAGTTTGGCAAAGGATTTGTCAAGTTTGTTTATTCTTTCAAAGAACCAACTCTTGGCTTCATTGATTTTTTATATCTTTCTCTTTGTCTCCATTGCATTGATTTCTGCTCTGATCTTTATAATTTCCTCCTATGAGCTTTGAGTTTTTCCTGCTCTTTATTTTCTAAAACATTGAGCTTCAGCATCAGGTTGTTTATTTGAGCTCATTATATTTTCTCAAAATGAGTATTCACTGCTGTGAATTGCCCTCTTAGCAATGCTTTCATTGTGTCCCATAAATTCTGATATATTGTAATGATATTGTCATTTAATTGTAGAATCTCTCTGATTTCTTATTTAATTTCCTCTGTGATCTATTGGTTGTGCAGGACTGTATTGTGCAATTTCTATGTGTTTATGCAATTTTTCTGGTGTCTTTTGCTGTTGATCTCCAGTTTTGTCACATTATGATGTGATAATATACTGGCAATAACTTCAATTCTTTTGCATTTATGTAACCATGTTCTATGATGTGTGTATGTGGTCTATTTTAAAGAAGAAACTGTGTATAGCTGGAAAAAATGTGTATTATGATTTTGTGGAGTGGAATCTGCAAAAATCTGTGAAGTTCATTTGTTCAAGTGTTTGGTTAAGTTCTAGTATTTCATTATTTATTTTTGGTCTAGGTGATCTATCTCTTTGTGACAGTGGGGTATTGCGGTCCCCCACTACTGTTGTGTTATTTCTTATTAGATTTTTCATGTCCTTTAATATTTGTTTTTAACAGTTTGGTGGACTAGTATTCAGTACATATATGTTTATGATTGTCATCTCTACCTCTTGGACTGTTCTTTACAAGGCTGTAGTGGTCTTCTTTGTCTCTCTTCATTAGTGTTTGTTTGAAGTCCATTTTTCTGCAAATCAGATAGCTATTTCTGCTTTTTTGTTGTTGTTGTTCCTATCACATGGAATACTGTTTTTCACCCTTAACTTTTAGTCTATGAGGTTATTTTTAATTAAGTGTGTTTTTTTATTCAGCATTTCCTTGGCTCTTTCTTCTTTACCCAGTCTTCCAGTCTATTTTTTTTGATTGGTGAATTAAGATCACTAAGAGTGGTGGTCATAACTCATATGTATTGATTTGTCCTTGTCATGACCTTTTCCTGTTGTTGGATTTTTCCCCTTTGCATTTAATTTCTTGCCTCATAGATTCATTTTACTGGGCTTCATGGGGTTGTTACCCTCATTGTATTTTCATAGGATATTGTTTACAATTTTTGGTGTGTTGATTTGGTTTTCATGAAGTTTCACAAGTGTTCATCTTGAAAGTATCTTATTTCTCCATTGATATTGAGAGATATATTTATCAAGTACATCAGTCTGGATTGGAGGTTTCAGGTTTAGGGCTTGAAATACTTCACTCCAGGCTCTTCTTAACTTAAAGGTTTGTGTTGAGAAGTCTGCTGTGATTCTGATGCTCTTTCCATGGTATGTGATTTGTTTCTTGTCTCTAACTGCTTGTAGTATTTTGCTCCTTCTGTTGGGTTTCTGGAATCTTTACTATTGTATGCCTAGTTTACATTTTTAATCATAGCTATTTGGAGTCCTTTATGTCTCACTTATCTATATGTCAAATGCTTTCCCCTGCTTGTGAAATTTTCTGACATTATCTCTGTGAACAGATTTTTAATTTTGTTTGCACTATCTCATATTTCTTCACTGACTCTCATCAGTCTTCTGTTTTTATTCTTTTCATCATCTCCAGCTGCTGGATTGATTCTTGTGGTTCCTTGCTATTTTTAATAAATCTTTCTTTTCCTGGTCACTAATTGCAATCCTGTCTTCTATATATGATATTATGTCCTCACAATGGATCATTTTGCTGCATAAATTTTCAACAAAGTGTTTAAACTCCTGGATATCAGTTTTCATCTGTTTTATGGATTCCATCTGTTTCCTATGCTGTGATTTCATGATGTTCCTCACCTCGCTATTTTTTTTTTTAATCTGTGCTGGTTCTGGATTTACTAATCATGTCTTTCACTATAGATACAATTTCTCCTGTTATCTGAGAAATTATTTCTGATTTAATTTTTTCCAGATCCTCTTTCATTGCCGATTCAGTATGTCAATTCATATCAATTCAGAATGATAGTTGACTTTCAGATTGTTCCATCTCTTTGCTCTTTGAAGTTGCTTTTTGTGATTTGGAAGTCGGTTTTGAGTCTTGTTTCTCTGTCTTCTCATTACAACCAATGAAATCGGCTTCACCTTTATTGAGGTGCCTCTGCTCTCCCAGTGGGGTTCAGTTATCAACAAGCCTCAGAATGGGCTTTTCTCTGCTGCTCACCACTGCTCCAACCTCTGGCTGAAGAATGATTGCATATATATATATATATATATATATATACATATATATTTATATATATAGGTACATTTTAGGTATACAATACATTTACATTTAGCATTGGGTGTTTGTACCAGAATTTGATGTATCTTAGTTTTTATTTTTTCTCCCATTACCTGTGCACACTTCACCCCCTCCACCCTTCCCTATTTACACAGAGTTTGATTCCATTTTTTTCTCATAATTTTTCCTTTCCCTTCTTCCCTTTCCCCTTCCCCTCCCACCGTCCCCTAACCCTTGTACCTTTTCTTATTTCAAATTATCAATTATTCATTTTAATCATTTTCATCCTTATTTACACTTTCAATTTCTCACACTAGAGAAACTATATGGTATTTACACATGTGTGTCCTATTTATTTCACTTAAGAGTATGGCATCAATATGCATCCATTTAGCTATAAATTTCTCTAGTTTCTCATCCTTTATGGCTGAGTAGTCCTCCATTTCATAGAAAAACCACATCTTCTTTATCCAGTTTCCAGTCGATGGGCACTTGGGCTGTTTCCAAGCTTTAGCTATTACAAACAGTGCTGCTATAAACAGAGGTGCACATATATCACTGTGGTATGATTCCTTTAATTCTTTGGGGAAGATTCCCAGTAGGGGAATAGCTGGGTCAAATGGGACCTGTAGTCCTAGTTTTTTCAGGTATCTCCATACTGATTTCCACAGTGCTTGCAGCAGTCTACATTCCCACCAACAATGGAGAAGTCTTCCTTTCTCTCCACACCCCAGCCAGCATTTGTTGTTGGTTGATTTCTTGATAGCAGCCATTCTTTGTGGGGTGAGGTGGAATCTCAGTGTTGTTTTCATCTGCATCTCTCAAATGACCAGTGATGTTGAACATGTTTTCATATATTTATTTTCTGTTTTTACGTCTTTGTCTGAAAAATGTCTGTTCATTTTGAATGCCCATGTTTGAATTGGGTCTTTGAATTTGGGGGGTCTGATTTTTTTCGGTTCTTTGTAGATTCTCGATAGTAGACCTTTGTCTGAGGTTTAGCTGCTAAATATTTCTTTCCACATTGTAGGGTTTCTCTTAGCTCTGTTGGTAGTTTCTCTTGCAGTGCAGAAGCTTTTTAATACAATGAGATCTCAGTTGTTGATTCTTTGGGCTAGCTCCCGTGCTACTGAAGATTTGTTCACAATGTCTTTTCCTATGCCAATGTCATGAAGAGTTCTACCTAACTTATCTTCCAGCAAGTTTAGTGTTTCTGGCTTAATATTTAGATCTTTAATCCATGTTGATCTTAGTTTAGTGTGCAGTGATAAGTATGGGTCTAGTTTTAATCTTTGGCAGGTTGAAATCCAGTTTTTCCGACACCATTTATTAAATAGGTTATCTTTCCTTCAATGATGGTGGTTGGCTCCTTTGTCAAACATGAGGTGGCTGAGTATGTCTGGTGTGGTTTCTGCATGTTCTAATCTGTTCCACTGATCCTTGGGTCTGTTTCTTTGCCAGTACCATGCTGTTTTTATCACAGTAGCTTTGTAGCATAGTTTCAAGTTGGGGATTGTGATACCTCCAGCCATGTCTCTGTTGCCTAGAACTACTTTTGCTATTCTAGGTTTCTTCTGCCTCCAAATGAATTTTGGGATTGTTTTCTCTAGTTCTGGGAAGTATATTGTTGGAATTTCAATCAGCATTGTATTGAATCTATATAGTAGTTTTGGTAGTATGGCCATTTTCACTATATTGGTTCTTCCTACCCAGGAACAAGGGATATCTTTCCATTTTCTTATATTCTCTTTAATCTCCTTTTTCAGAGAGCTGTAGTTTTCAGTGTAGAGGTCTTTTGCTTCCTTTATTAGGTTGATTCCTAGATATTTCATTTTTTAGATGCTACTGTAAAAGGAATTATTTCCCGAATTTCTCTCTCAATGGGTCTGCTATTTGTGTTTAAGAAGGTTATTGTTTTTTGAGTGTTGACTTTGCATCCAGCTACTCTACTGAATCTGTCAATTAGGTCTAGAAGACTTTTGACTGAGATTTTTGGATCTTCTATATAAAGTATCATATCATCAGCAAATAATGACAGTTTAAATTCTTCCTTTCCTATCTTTATTCCTTTTATTTCTTTCTCTTTTCTTATTGCTATGGCTAATGTTTCCAGAAAAATATTGAACAGGAGTGGTGATAGTGGGCATCCTTGTCTTGTTCCTGATTTTAGTGTTAACGTTTTCAGTTTTTGACCATTTAGTATGACGCTAGCTGTTGGTTTTTCATAGATAGCCTTAATCAGGTTGAGATAAAGCCCTTCTGTTCCAATTTTCTGTACCATTTTTATCATGAATGGGTGTTTGATTTTGTCAAGTGCTTTTTCTGCATCTATTGAGATGACCCTGTGGTTTTTTTCCTTGACTCTGTTAATATAGTGCATTATATTTATTGATTTATGGATGTTGAACCATCCTTGCATCCCTGGGATAAATCCAAGTTGGTCAGGGTGTATGATCTTCTTGATGACACTCTGTATTCTGTTTGCCAGTATCTTGTTGAGGATTTTTGCATCTATGTTCATTAGGGAGATTGGCCTGTGGTTCTCTTTTTGGGTTGGGTCTTTCCCTGGTTTGGGGATTAAAGTAACACTTGTTTCCAGGAATGAATTTGGAAGCCTTGCTTCCCTTTCAATTTCCTTGATAAATTTAAAGAGTAATGGCAATAGTTCTTCTTTAAATATCTTGTAGAATTCAACAGTGAAGCCATTAGGACCTGGGCTTTTCTTTGTTGGTAAGTTTTTTATTACATTTTCAATTTCACTCATTGTTATTTGGGTGTTTGGAATTTCTATATTTTCTTCATTTAATTTTGGCAATTTGTATGTATCTAGAAATCTGTCCATTTCTTCTGTGTTTTCCATTTTATTAGAGTACAGGTTCTCAACGTAGGTATTCATGATTCTCTGAATTTCTCCTGGATTTGTTGTTGCTTCACCTTTTTCATCCTTAATTACATGGATTTGAGCCTTATCTTTCCTTTTTTGATAAGGTTGGCTAAAGGTTTATCAATTTTATTTATTCTTTCAAAAAACCAACTCTTTGATTCATTGATGTTTTGTATCATTCTCAGTCTCTATTGCATTGATTTCTGCTCTGATCTTTATAATTTCCTTTCTTGTATGAGCTTTGGGTTTGTTATGCTCTTCTTTTTCTAGGAGCTTGAGGTTCTGCATTAGGTTATTTAACTGAGTTCTCTCCTTGTCCTAATATGGACATTCACTGCTATGAGTTTCCCGCATAGAATTGCTTTTATTGTGTCCCCCAGATTCCTGTATATTGTACTGGCATTATCATTTACTTGTAGAAACTGTCTAATTTCTTCTTTAATTTCCTCTGTCATCCAATGGTTTTTCAGGAGGGTGTTGTCCAATTTCCCTCTATTTGTGGGAGTTTTGCTATTTCTTATGTTATTGATCTCCAATTGTATTGCACTGTGGTCTGATAATATACAGGGGATAACTTCGATTCTTTTACATTTACTTAGATATGTCCTATGAGCTAGCATGTGATCTATTTTGGAGAATGACCCATGTGCAGCTGAAAAGAATGTGTATTCTGATTTTGTGGGGCGGAACACTCTGTAAACATCTATTAAGTCAATTTGTTCAAAAGCTTGGTTCAGTTCTAGAATTTCATTGTTAATTTTTTTTCTAGTTGATCTGTCTATTTGTGAGAGGGGTATTGAGGTCCCCCACTACAATTGTATTAGTACTTATTTAGTTTTTCATGTCCATTAATATTTTTGTATAGTTTTGTGCATCTCTTCCCCTTGGATTGTTCCTTTCACAAGGATGTAGTTGCCATCTTTGTCTTTCTTACTTAGTTTTGGTTTGAAATCTACTTTGTCTGCAAATAAGATTGCTATGTCTGCATTTTTCTGGGTTCCTGTTGTGTGGATAACTGTTTTCCATCCTTTTACTTTCAGTCTATGGATTTCCTTTTGAGTTAGGTGTGTTTCTTGTATACAGCATATTGCTGGATTTTCCTTCTTAATACATTCTGTCAGTCTATTTCTTTTGATTGGTGAATTGAGGCCATTAACATTCATAGTTATAATTGAGAGATTTTGACTCATCCTTGTCATGATGTTTAATGTTGTTGGCTCTTTTATTTCTTATTTCCCCACCTTTTGCTTTTGTGCCTTACCTTGTATGTTGCCTTCTCTCTGCTGGGTCTCATGGAGTTGTGACCTTCATTTTCTTTTTCTAGGATATTACTTAAATTTGTTTGGAGTGCTGGTTTGGTGCTCATGAAGTTTCTCAGGTGTTCTTTGTCGTGAAAATATCTAATTTCCCCATTGATTTTGAAAGATAATTTTGCCAGATATGACAGTCTAGGTTGGAAGTTATATTCTTTTAGGGCTTGAAATACTTCACTCCAGACTTTCCTTGATTTGAAGGTTTGTGTTGAGAAATCTGCTATGATTCTGATTGGCTTTCATTTGTAGGTGATTTGTTTCTTTTCTCTTAATTACCTGTAGAATTTTTTTCTTCTGTTGGGTTTTTGGGATCTTGACTATTATATGTCTAGGTGTAGAATTTTTTTCCTCATGGCTTGTTGGAGTTCTATATGCCTCACTTATCTGTATGTTCAATTCTCTACCTCTGTCTCAGAAGTTTTCTACTATTACTTCTATGAACTTTTTAAATGTCAATTGTGCTTTCTCCTGTTTTTTCGTGGACTCCTATGAGTCTTATGTTATTCTTCTTTGCATCATCTAGCAGCTGTTGGACTGATTTCTCATGGTCCCTTATTATCTTTAAGAAATCTCTGTTTTCATGGTCCTTAACCACAGTCCTGTCTTCTATATCTGATATTCTGTCTTCAGATTCTGATAGTCTTCTCTGCATGCTTTCCATGGAGTTTTTAATCTCTTGAATATCTGTTTGAATCTGTTTCATTGATTCAATTTCTTTCTCATGTTGGGCGATCATGTTTTCCATTTCTTTCTTATGCTGGGCATTCATGGCTTCCAGCATGTTCCTGATCTCATCTATTTTCTTATCTGTTTCTGCTCTAGAGCTTCTAATCTTGTCTTTCATTCTGCTCACCATGTCAGTATTTATCTGGGAGATTATTTCTGCTTTGAATTTTTCTAGAGCCTCATGCATCTGCTTTGTTACTTCCTGTGCTATCAGTTCAGGGTATCCAAGTGGTTGCTTGTCAGACTTTTCCTCATTTCCCCCAGAATTTCCTTTTTGTAGCATGGAAGCCTACCTTTGTGCCTTAAGTGTCTTCTCATTTTTGTTTTTGGTACTGTCCTTGGTTTAATTCCTAGGTTGATATTTCAAAATTGCTTAATGTAGGTAACTTTATTGCTTGTGTTTAGAACCCTTGTGGAATGATTGCTTTTCAGATGTGTCTTCTAGATATATCTTGTGTTTGGCTATTTTATTTTCCTTAAACCAGGTAGGAAAATGACTCTGAGGCTTTTATTTTCCTTATACCAGGAAGGAAAACTAATTAGATCAATCACAACATGTTAGCCCAAGAGACATAGTCAGCAATACCATAGCATCAAGCACAGCTTAGAAAATGACAATTTGTGGTAGTTATTAATCTATCAATTTTAACTATGTGAGTTAAATTCAAACTGAGGACCAACCTAACATAAGTTTATAATTAATAAACTCTTCAATATAGCATCTTTCCCCTTCGGGTGGGGAGTTAAAAGGAGATGGGGAGGGGTAGACAGGTAGAAAGAGCAGGTAAGATTAATGGTGAGGCCCGAAGACACACAAAGGTCACACAAACTCTAAGAAGTTGTTAATGGCAAGAGAAAATGGCAGAATGAAAGAACAGTGATGTGAATAGAATCACTTAACAGCAACAGGGAGGCAAGATACCAAATTTACTTTCCTTTAAACCTAATGATAATCAAAAGAAGGAAAAAGAGAAGAAAAAACAATAAGGGAGAAATTCGAATTCAGTCCAGAAAGGAACAAATGGGGTATGAAGAGCAATGTGGGAGAGCAAGAGAATGAGTGAGAGAGAGGGGAAAAAAGATAAAAGAAAGAAAAGAAAGTAAAGTAAAACTCTGAAGAGCAGAGAGAAAGTAAAAATTAAGAACTGAAAATAGGAGAAAAATATTTTTTTTCTTTTTTGCAAATATCACTAGAAATTATGGGCCTCCTTCAGGGTATGTCTCTGCTGTCACAATAGGCAATGTAGGAATCCATGTGCATATATGAATCAATGAGTTTCAGCAAGCAAGAAGCAGATGAAGTACAGTGACCTGATGTACCTTTATTGTAGAGACTCTTTACTTTTCTGCTGAGCTTCAGTTTTCATCAAGAAGCCTGAGAAGCCCTCTTTCTGTTACTAACTTCTGCTCTATATTGTAGCACTCAGGGCAAGGGTATTTATAATCTCCTATGCCTCTGTAGTGTAGGACCAGGTAGCAGAAAAGCCAGAAGGCCAGAGGCGCCCAGAGGGGGCTGGGGGATTTGGACTTGAAAGGGTCCACATAGCTAAGCAGACCTCACAGTGGCATGGGTGGGGCTCGGGATAGCCACGTAGCTTCAAGCTGCTCCTCTCACCTAGCTGGTCCAGCTTAGCATGATTACCTTCTTGATCCCCATGCTGGGCTGTTTTCAAGGTGAGATTCTTGCTGGGGAATAGGTGCACTTAGTGATGTTATCTGGGTGAGCCTCTGGCTGGGGCCTGTGCATCTGGCTCTTGTCAGGTTGGGCTTCTGGCAGGTGCCTGAACATCCATGCCACTGATGACCATCATGCTTCTGTCTGGGTCCTTTGAGCACTTATTGGTGGTATCTGGTGTCTATTGCTTTTTTAATTGTTGACCTTTCCAGTACCTCTATTGAATTTGTTTCTTAAGTATAGAAGTCTTTTGGTGGTGTATTTGGGGTCTTCTATATATAGTACCATGTCATCTGCAAATAATAATTTAAATTCTTAATTTCCTATACCAAATTGTTTCTCAGTTGTAAGACACTGAACATATAAAAGAGGATCAAAATGTATAATAGATATTGTTAAATAGGAAAAAATATAAAAGGGGAAGGTTAACTAAGGAGGAGGACAGGGGAATGGAAAGACGGGAAAGAAAAAAGTGTAAAAAGAAGTAAAAAATGAAAACAATGTTTATGTGAATAGTGAATGGTGGAGGGTTTGAAGGGTGGGAAGGGGAAGAGGAAAAATATGATTCAAAATATATCACGTATAGGTACAAATTCCCAATAATGAATGTCAGCATAGTGTATACCTAAAATACACCAATAAGCTTATGAATAAAATAAAATTTCCACTGCATTCTTTGTCTCAATATAATTATTGACAAATGAAATGTTAGAGGAAATTCCTGTATTTGAATGTAAAAACTTCAATGATACAAGCTATGTATAATATAGTCTGACACAAATTATTCTTTAAATATGATTTAACTTTTTAAAAATTCACTAATATTTTCCAGAGATGCATTTCATTCTCACACTTGTATTTATTTTTTATTCAGATTGAGACTGATAAAATTTTAATGCATGTTTTAAAGGTCAGAGACTTTTTAATTTGTGAAGAGGTGAAGGCCCCAGCTGAACATCCCACACCCAGGCTTGAGCTTCGGCCCCAAATGTCCCTCCAGGAAATGAGCAGATGTGAGCAGATATAAAGAGCTTTGGTCAGGCAACAATGGCAGAAAAGACACATTCAAGCTCATGGTTACTTGAAAGGTGCCACCAGACACTGAGGATTTCTGGATAAGGAGAGGAATGCAAGGATGAGGGCTCCCATGACAAGGTGGTTTGCACCACTGGCAGGATAGGCATCTGGATGTGCCTGATAGGGCCTCTTATTGGGCTGGAATTGTGAGGATGCTGAGAGGTGTCCCCCAGGATGGAGGGTGCGATCTCACTCCCAAGGGATCTTGACTCCTGCTTAGGAGAGTGGCCTGGGCTCCTCAGCAGTGCTCACTGCTCTCTCTGGGGTCATCTCCCTTTCAGGGACTCCTGATCCTGAAATCCAAGATGACTGCAGGGTTAGAGAAATGACTGGAACTTCAGGGTGCAGTTCTGGAGATGTGGAACAGAATGTGGCAAACCTGGCACTCCCTTGTCCCAGCGGGTCTTGGAAGTACCTGGGTGTGCTTTGTATTTTGGGAGAACATCATCTAGGTAACTGTAGGTAATGATCTTGTCCTGACAGCTCCTAGACAGAAACTCCATTTGTGAAGACCATGCCTATATGAGCTCAGCAGGCAGCCACCCCAAATTTAATGCACTAAAACAGATGAATATAAAATGAGACTAAGATATTGGGCTTTGTCCTAATTTTAGTTACCCATAGCACATTTTTTGGCCTAGCACCTATAGCTTTGTTAAAATTTTAATTTTAATTTTGTGTTATTTCTTTATATTTTGTTGGCAGGGAGCTTAGTCAAAGGCCTGAATCCAGGGCCTAGCTACTGAATAATTTGTCCATTTTCCATGGAAAATATGAGAAAAGAGAAACACAAGTTTATTTAACATTGGATCAAAGAGTGCACACAGCTATTCAGCACCTTGGAGCACAAAGAACACCACTATGTAGAAAGAGGGGAAAAGCAGGAAACAGACACTCACATTTGGCATAAAGTTTGGGTTTCCTGGGGCACAGGGAAAGTTCAACCATACCTACTTTCAGGATGGCTGGTTCTGGTGACTATGTGGTTATCTAAGAATGAAGAAGCTGGATTTTTTTATATTGAAAAAATTTTTATTCTTAAAGATCTATTTTTTCCTCTAGGTTACAGTTTCTCTTGTGTGCAATACCAGTCTGTGATTGTTTTAAACAAATGTGCAATCTATGCAATTTTCCTGTGGAAGGAGAAAATTTATTTATTCTTTCATCTTGTCACGCTGTTATGAATATTTGTACAAATACAGCTCCACAATGGTGGCTTTTTATTAACCTGATTTCAATTATTAAAAAATATGTGAGGCAGTGAAGCTCAGCTGTTCCCAGCATAGGGAAGGAAGCTTCCTGCCTCCATCCCAGGCTCCTAGGGCAGAGAGGGTGAGCTGGTCCCAGCACCCAGGAGGAAGCTCCCCCATCGCCATCCCAGGTTCCTAGGGCAGTGAAGCTCAGCTGGTCACAGTACCCAGAAGGACGTTCCCTGCCTCCATACTAGGCTCCTAGAGCAGAGAGGGTGAGCTGGTCCCAGGACCTGGAAGGAAGCTCACACACCACCATCCCAGGCTCCTAGGGCAGAGAAGGTGAGCCATGTGGGCACCAGAAGCACCATGGAAATGAGAAGACACGTAAGCCACAAAAACAGACTTCTGGATCACCTATAGCAACCCCAAAGGGAAACGAGATGGAACACTCTGATACTCAACAACCTAGACTCTCTGAGCTGGCAACAAAAGAGGATCTGGGAAAAATGAAATCAGAAATAATTTCTCAGATAACAGCAAAGATTTTGCTGATGGTGCAAGACATGATTAATAAATCTAGAGAGGACACAGATTAAAAAAATAGAGGATCTGAGGATTATGATGGAATCTCAACATAGGAAACAAATGGAATCCAAAAAACAGATAAGAACAGATTTCCAAGAGATTAAAAACTCCATCGAAAGTCTGCACAGCAGAATGAACCAATGTGAGGATAGAATTTCACATATAGAAGATAAGATTGCAATTAGTGACCAGGAAAAGAAACAGTGCTTTAAAATTGTAAGGGAACACAAGAAATCAATCCAGAAGCTGCTAGATGATGTAAAGAAGAATAACATAAGAATGATTCAAGTCAATGACGAAAGAGGAGAGAGTGCAGATGACATAAAAAAAATGTTCACAGAAGTAATGGCAGAAAACTTTCCAAGGAGGGGAAAAGAGCTTGACATACAGATAAGTGAGGCATATAGGACTCCAGCTAGCCTTAATAAAAAAAAATCTACACATAGGCATATAATAGTTAGGATTCCAGAAATCCAACAGAAGAATACAATTCTACAAGCAGTGAGAGAAAAGAAACAAATCACATACAAAGGAAAGCCCATCAGAATCACAGCAGACTTCTCAATGCAAACCCTCAAGGCAAGAAGAGCTTGGAGTGATGTATTTCAAGCCCTAAAGGAAAACAGCCTCCAACCCAGATTGATGTACCTTGCAAAACTATCTTTCAAAATTGATGGAGAAATAATATACTTTCATGACAAAGAGCACCTTAGGAACTTCATGAATACCAAACCGGCACTCCAAAAAATTTTAGACAATACTCTAGGAAGAGACAATGAGGGTCACAACCCCAGGAAACCCAGCAGAATGAATCCATTGGGTGTGACAAATTAAATGCAAAGGGGGAGAATCCAACAAAAAGAAAAGGTCATGACAAGGCTTTTAAAACTTTTAACTTCATCTCCCTAATGAGTGTATAGTTCAATCTTGTTGTACTGATTAGTATTTTTCTGATTCTAGAGTTTCACACCATTCCTTGTGCTATACTGGCTATTTATCATCTTCTTATGTCTACATTTTAATTGGGTTGTCTATTAATGAGCTCTAAGAATTCTTTATATATTCGGCTCATAGGTTATATGCATTGTAAATAGGGTCTGTTTAAGGACTACATTTCATTTTAATGATGTCATTTAAAGTTCTAAATTTTGGTGGAATTTCATTTATCAATTTTTTTCTTTTATACATCATGTTTTTTGTATTCTAGGTAGTTCTTGCCTACCCTGAATTCATAAATATTTTCCCTTATAATTTCTTCTTAAAGTTTTATACCTTTAGGCTTTCTTATTTAGGTTCATAGATCCCTTCAAGTTATTTTCATGTATGGAAAAAAAGGGTTGAGGTTATTTTTTTATACACGGATACTAGTGATCTAGTACCATTTGCTGAAGACACTCTCTCTTCCTCAGCTCTTGAATTGAGTTTATATTCTATTAAATGCTAATGTTAAATAATCTTTCAAAACTCAGTGGACCATATCTGTGTGGTTCTATTTCTAGATCCTCTGTTTTATTCCAATGATCTATATGTCTTTCCTTACACCAACACTGCCTTGATTACTGTAGCTTTAAAAGAAGTCTTAAAATTGGGTGCTAAACGTCTTCCAACACTGTTTTTGTTTTTGTTTTTGGCTTTTCTGGGTCCTTTGTACTCCTACATAACTTTTAAATTTCAATATTCAATTCTTCATTTATACCAAGTATACGCAGACCTGAATTTTTATATATACCTTGTGTTTTCTAATCCTGCTAAATTCAAGTACAAGTTCTAGGGGCTCCTAGAGATTTCTTAGTATTTTCTCTGTAGATGATCATTTCATCTACATATAAAGATATTGCTTCTGCTGTGCCAGTGCTATCCTAGTTGTGTCATTTTATTGCCAGACTATTTTGGTGGGAACTAGGTTTCAAAGTTTAATGGACAGATAAAGAGTAAGCATATCTGCCCTTGTTCCCCACCTTAAGGAGAGAACATTGTATCTTCTCCATTCATACAAGGTGTTCTCGCTGGAAGTATGGAGTACATGTCTTTAAATTTTTGAGAAGTTTCTGTTCTAATTCTCATCTCCTGATAGCTTTTACCATGAACAGCTGTAGAATTTGGTCCAATACTTTCTCTCCAACTAGTGACAGGATCAATCATATGGCTTTTTCCTTTCCTCTGTTAAAATGATGACTTTTGGGGGGTAGATCTTCCAATGCTGAACCAACACTGCCATCCCTATAACAAAACCACTTTCTACATCCTGCAGATCTGACTTCTAATAGTTTGTCTTGTTAAATAAATTTCTATCTATGTTCATACTTTTTTCTTCTATTATCTTTATCCACTTTTAGGATTAGCACAATGTTGAGTTCCTAAAATGAGGGGAGATGTGTTCCTTCTTTTTTCTGCTTTTATTGTTTGATATAATTTATCAGTTAAAATGTTTATGAGCCTGCTGTTGTCATATAGGTAGGTTTTCAAGCTAGGAATATGCTTTCTTTAATAGGTGCTATTCAAATTTTATATTTCCTCCAGAGTTAGTTTCATTAATTTGTCTTCTAAGTTACTTCTTAGAAGTTGTCAAATTTATTTCAAAAAAGATTTTTTAATATCCTTTTGACATCCTTTTAAATTCTGTAAAATCTGTGGTACTGTCTCCTAGATCTTAATATTGTAATTTAAAAAATGTATAATTGATATTGTGTAACAGGAAGAAAAGGTCTAAAAGAGCAGGGGAATTGGGAGGGGTAGGGGAAGGGAAAAAAGTTAAAGGAAAAAATATGAGAAGAGGTAAAAAATGGAAACAAGGTCTTTGCAAATAGGGAAGGGTGGAGGGGGTGAAGGTAGGGCAAGGGAAGGGGAAAAAAAATAAGAACCAAGAGACTCATGTAATGGTACAAGATCCCAATCATGAATGTAACTGTATTGTATACCTAAAATGTACCGATAAAGTTAATGGGAAAATAATACGTGAGTCTGGGTGCTATATAAGGACAGTAGGTTCCTTCAGGTCACAATCAGGAGGCTCCAAATCCTAGATCACATAGTACCCTCAGATCAGCCCCTGTAGGAGAGGCCATGTCAGTGACCTAATAGTGAGAGGGCATTAGGAGGAAGCTCATGGTGATACAGAAGCAAAGACAGAGCCAAGGTCAGGCTCTCTCAGAACACCACCCTCTGGTGGGGACTAAGTGGGGCTCACAGAAGTAGCACCCAAAGAACTCACCATGTCCCACTATGGCAGCAGGTCTCAGAGGTTTCACAGCTACATACCACCCTGAGCTGCAGTCCATCACGTGACTGCAGTTAAAACGCACACAAAACCTGCCAACTTCCATGATTTTCTTCCATTTCGATATTTGGAAAATTTATACTCCAAGAAGTTAAAGTTGTTGTCCTATTATTTTTATAATTCCTAAGCAACAAAGGCTTTCTTTTCAATTTAGAAATCGTTATAATTTTACCTTTTATATACTATGACATTTTATCACATTTAATGGTGATTTAGTTAAATATTGCTTTGTTTATTATCTAGAGTGCAAATCTGTTTTCTTAATACATGAAAAATTATTCAAAATCATTACCATTTTAACTTTTTATTCTCAAATTTTAATAGAAATTTCTTTTTAAATGGGTGATTTTTTTTCTGTTTATATTTGAATTAATTTGCAGCCATATTGCCTTAATAGGCTATTTAATACATCAAACATTGGTCAAAGTAAGGACAACTATTTTGCTTCTATATTAAATTCACATTTTCTGAAATTATATTTCATCTTCCATTGATGGTGCTATATAAAGATTACTTTAACATAATTTCTTCCACTTTGTTTAATGTATTATTGTAAAAACCTTCAATTTTTCCATCAGTGTCTACAATGTTGATAATCTAGTTTCAAATTATTAAATTGGAGGAAATTTAACATTTTGTGCTGTGAACTATATTCTTCAAGGTTTGTCAATAAATTTGCATGTTTTCATATAAATCTTTCTGTAGATTGAAATCCTTTTTATTCAACAATAATAACAGTGATGATTGTGCTCCACAAAAGAGCATAAATTGGATAAGTACAATTGTTGTCAAGGTTATAGATGAATAGATATATATAATCCCTTTCCAGCTAACATTGTAATGACAGAAATAAGTGAAATAAAAATAAGGATAATAATTATACTCTAATTTAATAAATTACATAAATTATTTGCTTCTTGTTTTTATAGGATAATAGTACAACCGAGTGAGAATCTGAGACAAAGTGAAAAGTCCCAGTTTGGGTCAGAGTAAGGCTTCCCAAGAACTCACAACTTTGCGGAGAAAGCAGAGTTGGGGGATCCCTCACACCTGTGGCCTGGCCTCCACAAGGCTGTGAAGGACTCCAGTGAACACAGAGAGGAGGCTTTGGTAACAGCATCCAGAGCTTTGAGGTAAGCTATGGAGCACAAATATACCTGTCTCTTTACTTGAGTTTATTAGCTCCAATACCAAATTATTCCAGAAAATACATGAACAATTCAATACAACATCTTGTATGCAAAGAATGTATACAGTTTGTCAATTAAAATGGAGAAACAAGCAAGACTAAATGGCTAAATTTTTCAATACCATGCCTGCTGAATTTTTCCTGATATTTCATAATGTGTATCTTAGTCTTTTTTATTGTTACATGGCATCCTTCTTATATATTCTCTCATTCAGTTTCTGATGAACTAAGAAATAGCTTCAACCATATACTCTATGAGGACTTTAGCAATGTGCTTCATATTCTACATTTTCTATGCATTGTAAAATGCTTGTTAGTTTAGTATCTTCATTATATTCTCACTTTCTAAAAGCAGCATTTTTGAACACAGGACACTTTGGGAGGAAATTTGAGATGTACAAAATTTGAACTTCTGCATCATCCAGCTCATTTGCCTATAGCTTGACTAAATAAAACTTATCCAAGCACTTTAGAAATGACTGACATTGATATATATGTTTAAAGAACCTAAGAATTAAATTCACACAAATGGTATGGAATAACTTTAATCATTTATCTGCATGTATTGCTAAAAGCATGAGTACGACTAAGCTGGATAGGAAAAGCCTCCTTAATTCCCAGTACATCTCCTGAATAGAACATTCTTGTCATGAGAGTCCTGATGGCACACATTATGTTTTCATTTCTGAGACTGTAGATAATAGGGTTGAAGAGGGGGGAATCATGGAGTAGAACACAGACAGGACCATGTCCATGACACCAGAAGACATTGCAGAAGGTCTCAGGTAGACATAAAAGGATGAGCTGAGGAAGACAGAAACCATGAGAATGTGGGGGACACAGGTGGAAAAGACCTTTTTCCTATCTGCTCCCTCTGGAGACCTGAGCACAGTAGAAAAGATGTGAATATAAGACTTGATGATATAAAAGAAACAGCTGCCACCAAACACCAGACCAGAGACAAGAATGGCAATCTGGTTGCTGAAGGTGTCAGAGCAAGACAGCTTTAGCAGAGAGGGGATATCACAGAAGAGCTGCTGAATAGTATGTGAGTGGCAGAAGGGCATACAGAAAGTGTTAGTGGTCTGTAGGGCTGCATAGACGAGGCCACTGAGCATAGCAGCCAATGTGCTGTGGACACACAGGTGAGGGTTCATGATCACAGGGTAATGGAGGGGCCTGCAGATGGCTGCAAAGCAGTCATGAGCCATTATTGTGAGAAATAATAACTCTACAAATGCAAAGAATATCACAAGGAAAACCTGAGCTACACATCCTGCCTTTGAAATGGAGCTTGTGCCCAGCAGGGAATTCATGCAGGAGTTAGGGACTGTGACAGAAATGTAGCAGGAGTCCAGGATGGACAGGTTTCTCAGGAAGAAGTACATGGGTGTATGATGGCTCTTATCAAGAGTAGTGACAGCAGGAATGACAAGGTTTCCCATTATGGTCACCAGATAAATGAAAGAGAAGAACATGGCATAGAAAAGTTGTAGAACCCACATGCCAGAAATCTCCATGAGGAGAAAGTCCATCATTGTGCTGGAGTTGGACATGTGTGGGTGATGTGGTCTGTGCCTGAAAAGAAAAGACAGAAGTGCTGAACACAGGAAGAATCACAGTGTGGAAAATACCTTCATAGCTATTAAACTCCAGACCCAGGGATCACAGGGATGTTCAGTGCCTGGATCTCCTGATATTTTAGGATGATTCTCAGTTTGTCTGAAAGATAGTCTCCATCAACCTAAGTAGGTATTCATTGTCATTGTTTCTCTGTTTATAATTTTCTCCTGCATTGAAATTTATGTGACTTGTTTTCTGAAGGTTATTAAAGTTTGTGACATGTGTATGATATATATATTTGTATATATATATATCTTAATACTGTTTCAATATCATTAAAACACTGTTCTAACTAGATTTTACTGGCTCATGTGCAGTTTCTAAAATGTTACAAGTCGATAAAATGTATCACTTTATAAGATTAAGAAATGAAAAAATCCTACATTCTAGTATTTTAAAAGAAATTAAAAATACAATAATTTGCAGTGTTAAGACCATAGCTTATTTAATTCAATATCCTTGTTTGCATCTTGGAGTGAAACAAGCTTGCTTTCTATTTTTCTCTCTTTCTGTCTTCTTCTGTGATCCTCTTTCTTTTTCTTAGGATCTAACCCAGGACCCAGAACACTTTCTATGCTAAGGAGCTGCTCTACCAATTAGGCATAAAAAATAAGCATAAAAGTGCCAGAGATTGTTCTATGTCTGTCTCTTTACTGGGTTAAGTTCAATATTTCTTCATCTTGGTCTCTCTTTCTCTCTCTCTCTCTCTCTCTCTCTCTCTCTCTCTCTCTCTCTCAGTATTGGGACAGCAGTAATTGAGATGACATGAGAACTACAGGAATTATTCAGAATGTCAAAAATATTCCTGAAATGTCCCTGGTTATCACTGTCAGGAACTTTGTTATGAAGTTTGCTGTTTTCCTGCAATTTTGAGACATATACTACTCTCACACTACTTAGGTAAAATTAATTTATTAATCATACCTCTCTAAATGTAATGAGTGTTAGCACTGCCTCCATGTTCTCAGAGTAGTCTCCTCTTGGACCTCAGCCATAGCCAGTCTTCCTTCCTGTGGTTCTCAAGGATCTGCTGTCCTCTGCCCAACACAATGTCTCTGTTTCCAACAGAATGTCCTCATGTTTTGCCTTTGATGAGTAAGTTAGAATTTCCTTCCCTTATATTTTATACTTCTGATCTAATTTGAATTTTACTATATACAACTTTCATGTGTTGTTATACCAGGCACATATAGCATGTGTCCATAATATTTATACACAAGAGAAATTTGCCAATGAGAGACTTCCCAGTGCCTCCTCTGATGAATAAGGTAGGGAAAAGGAACTCCCATGACCTGCTATTTCCATTCAGTACTTTAAACTTGTGACTTTCTCCACTTAAGATAAATGTCCCTCTCTAAAAATTAATAAAGATTTTTATTGTTGTGGTCTTTGAATTTATCCTATGATTTTTATTATAATAGGTACTTATCATGCAATAACAGGAGTTTAGAGAGTAATAAAGCAAATATCTCTGAATCTCATGAAAGTTTAATTCTACTACAAGAAAGCAACACTGTAGAGGTAACTGTCTAATGTAAAATATTGTGATAAATTTAAATTATTCTATGATAAATCAGAAATGGTATGTAGACAGGAAAGGAAACAGAACTTGGTTAACTAAGTGATTATTTTCGGAAGATTGCCACTTGCCAGGTAAGTAAATTGGCTTATTTTACAGTAGATGCTTGAGTTATGACCAGCCTGACATATGAACAACTTGGGTTAAGTCCACAATTTTAGTTTTAACTTATGACCACAGTCTTGAGTTTTGACCCAAATGCAGGCTACTTGTGCTTCCAGATGGTCTAAGATACAGATTTTACCCTTAAAAAGTTCTGGAAGAAACATTATAAAATCCTTTACTGTGTGGGATTAACTTAGAAATCCTGGGCCAATGTCTCTCGAAGGACAAAGAGATCTGTCTGGAAGAAAGTGTGCCCTAAAATAATACGAGAGAGACACTTCGAAAGCAATTGACCAACTTCAGTTACAACCAGCCCTCACAAATAAATTGAGTTAAAATTCATGTCAATTGTGTCTCTTTCCTACAAAACTACTACTTTGTTTTAGTGCTTCGTAGACAACACCAGTACTTATCTGTTGAGCAGCTTTAATTAATTAGATTAATACTAAATTTCTCCATACTTTGGTTAGATGAGAGACTGCACTGTGAAGCCTAACTTCGAGTCTTACAAGGATTGAAGACCAATATTTAATGATTTTCTATCCTAAGAGAACTAAAATCATGACAAAACATAACCTTTCAAAAGAATTCAGCTGATTTATATGTTAACACTTTATGACTTGAAATATATTCTTCCTGGGGAAAAAGTCTGAACAAGGTGATCTGAAGATTTATGTACAGGATAAATATATATTTATGGAATTACAAGAAATCTCTGTTGCTCTACCAATTAGTATATCTCAGAGATTATACATTGTGGGAATCTTTTCTTCACTTTAATTGTAACACTATCTAATACAGTTGAAGTCTGTTTCACTGAGACAAAATTGCTATTAGCATTATTGTACTCATGCCTCTCTTCATGTGAAGCCTGTGACCTTACTCTCTTTGGTTTAGGACTGAAATTTCCACATTTTATGTGAAGTTACTATGACTTACCCCAAGTAAGAAACTAGTATGCACTAAGCACACAAAATATATGCAAAACATAATGAGGAGCAGAAGCCTGGATATCTACAGTTAGATCAGGTGTTATTAATATTTGAATATAATTTACAAATACACAAACTTTTAGCATTCTGCTGCGAATGAACAATGATTTTATGGCATATAAATAATTCCAATATACCTGATTAATTAGGCTAGTTGATTTTCTCTTTAAGAGTAAAATACCTTGGAAATTTGTAAAATAAAGATTTTGAAAGTATACATTTCCACAAGCAAAGCACATCAAAGTATTTTCTGAATTAAATAATCACTCGGTATCAATAAATAATCTGCTTCTATACATTTTATTTAAACAAATTACATGGATAGTTCTCAAAATTCATCTCTCCAACTGTAAAGGAAAGTGCTAACTGCATTTCTCCTCTGTTATATTTAGATCTTTGAACTCTTCCCACCAAAAACTGCTGCTTTCTCAAAGAGTATCACCTCAAATCTTGGTACATATATTGAATTGGTAGAAAGCTTCAGGTTTCTTCAAGTTGCTGTCAATAAATATTTGAGATATTTGTTTCTTTCTGCCATATTGTAATTTTTGAGTTGTATTCTTGTGAAAGCATGACTTTATATGTAACACAATAACATACTTCCTAGAGCACATGGTTTGGGATTTTAAGTGTTTCTTTTTCCTTTTCCCAAAACTGTTTACTACTGTGAAACCTTATGCTCAAGTGTGTGGACTGGCCCAATGATACCAAGATATGCTTCAGATGTTTATTTTGTGCAAACATTTCCAAAACTGTTAGACAATTAAAAGAATAGAAATTATACATGAAAACTTAATTAACTGATAATGCACTAATATTATGGTTAATAATGTGGCTGTTGTATCAGAATGTATATTGAAAATATCTAATCATGTATGTGCTAAATGCAACTAAAATAATACAAGTAATTAAATTTTTCCCTCTAGATAATAATTTAGTCTGTTTATTTTGTTGGAATGAATTAATAACCATTTTTTCTCATGCAAAATCATTAAATTAATATTCTGCCATAGTGTCAAATGGGACTACATCTCCTTTAGTAGAAAAGAATTATAAAATACAAGACTTTTGCAACAAAATGAATGTTTTCTTTGTACTGTGGAGAGTTTTAAATGAATGATTAAATAAAATTTCAATGGATTCACTCATGGCATCATTGGTTTACATAGTGGTTTGATTCTTAGTTATTCTGGAAATTATGATTGAGTACCTAACACTCCTCAGCTCAGGCCCAGATAAAAGGGATGTGCTAATGTGGAATAAACTACAACCAGATTAATCAAAATTCAGCACTTTTAGAAAAAGATTCTTAGAAGATTCAAATTATGAATCATTCCAATTTATGTTTTTATTATATTTATATTTCTTCATTTTTATTTTAAACAGTGATTTTCCTTCTCAAGGAAACTGAGTCATTCGTGTTAAATCTGCATCTGAGATCATCTGAAAGCACAAGTAGCCAACATTCATATTGCAAATCAAGATTAGGTCTTAAATTAAAACTAGAATTCCACTCAAAGCCCAATTTGTTCCTACATCAAGCCAGTTGTAACTTGAAAGTCCACTGTATATCAGTGCATACCAATAGTTTTTTATTTGATTAAATGCATTCTTTTTTCACTTAAGTTATTAATTCATTCCAAATGAATGAGTGTTCACCCTAGAAGGAAGTTCAGAGACAGTTATAATGATATTCATAATATCACTTTACACTCACCAGGTCCACACTGTGAATAGCCAGTTCCTCCAGTAGCTCTTATCTCCATGTAAGATGTCTAAATATACATGGACCAATTTTCCAATGGTGAAACCTCAGCATCATTTCCTCATTTAAAGACTTCAGTAGGAATTTTATGGTGCAGCTAAAGTCACCAGGGACAGGTTCATGCGATTGTGTAACAATCATTACATCATTCCAATTATGTAATTCAGGGAAACAATTTTAAATGTTGGCAGGGCCCTTAGAGACTCATCAGGAAATACAGAGAACACTGTTGTTCCATGAAATGAATTTGCCTAAGTGCACATTTCTGGACCTCAGAATGGTTTGTAAATCTGGAAATATTGGTGTTCATTTCCTTCTTGCATGATCTGTTAGATTAATGCCTTTCAGGACTCATGTTAAAAAATGATGGAAACCTCCATTGGCGGGCACTTGAGAAATCTATTTGCTGTTGAGACTGCTTAAAATGGAAAGTAACTCTGCATTAAAAGTCAGCAAAACTACTTTAGCTCCAAAATGTGTAATTAAGTAATCTTTCAAGAGTTTTATCTATAATCCCTACTTATACACAAATGATGCACTAAGATATATGCTTTCCTGAGTAAGCATGCATTTGTAAAACTAGTTGGGGTTTATCAAATCACTGAATGATTTGTAAAAATAGAAGAAATGTCTGTGCCTCTAGAAACGCACATTGAATGGATATATAAAGATTCTGTGTGTCACTCATATGAGTTTTTATTTGTACAGCATAAGAGTAATTTTTGTGACAGATTAGATTTTCTAGCAAAAATTGCTTAGGTTTGATATTTTCAAAGAATGATCCCAAATGTAATTAAAAGTATCAGTACACACTCATAATTGTCTTTTATCACATGTGTAGAATCCTGAGCCATTTTCATAGATCAAGATCAGAAATGTGCCAAAGGAAACAAACTTATATTGATCAACAGTCCCATTTGTCCCTGCACTGGCTCTTGGAGAAGTATCTGAAGCTAAATAGGGGACAGGAGGTATACCAGATGCTCCTCCAGCATGGCATTTTACCAGACGGACAGCCAGGAAGCTCTTTGAGGTAGCCTGCACCATGTCAGAGACACAAGTAAAACTAAGAAGTTCATGGGCCGGGAATTTAGCTCAGTGGTTCTGTCACCTCTCTAGCAAGCACAAAGATCGGAGTTCAATCCCTGGTACCAAAAAAAAAAAAAATCCTAAGAAGTTTATGGTGGACTAAAATAAGCACATTTAAACATCAATGAATACGAACAATTTTAATGAATTTAGATCCATACATGCATAATGATGCTAAAATTAAAATATGTTTCTGATAACTTTAGGAGTTGACAATAAACCACTTGATCATTTTAAGCCTCAGAGCAAATTAGAAAATGTGGAAGGATTTATCCTGCTCACTCCAACCTAAACAACCCCACAAGCCCAGTGAATGAGACCAGCATGGATGAGAATATGAGTGTTTATTAAATATCATTTCAGGTGTATAATATTCTGGGGGGTACTGGGGATCAAACTTGGTACTTTGTGCTTGTGAGGCAGGCAGCAGAGCCACTGAGCTAAATCCCCGGCCCCTCAGCTGTATAATATTTAATTTTACATAGTCAAATGTCCCCTTATTTTTGACATATTCTTAACTTGAAACAGGAAATTTATTCCTATTATAATTTAAAAATGTAATTAATGTTACATTAAAAAATGAGAGATTTATACAATTTAATCCATTTTAATAAAATTTAAACATACAATGAAAGAGTTATGTTTATAAAATCTCTGACAGAAATATGAACATATATATATAAACACTTAAAATATATTATTTGATATTTAGATCTATAATCCACTTTGATTTTAGTTTAGTGCATGGTGAATGATATTGGTCTAGTTTTAGTCTTTGGGAGGTTGGAATCCAGTTTTCTCAACACCATTTATTAAAGAGGGTATCTTTCTTTCCTCCAGTGAGGATGGTTGTCTCCAAAACAGAAACACTAAACTTGCTGGAAGATAAGTTAGATAGAACTCTTGAAGACATTGGCATAGGAAAAGACTTTGTGACTAAAACCTCAGTACCATAGGAACTAGCACAAAGATTCAACAACTGGGATTTCATTTTATTAAAAAGCCCCTGGACTGCAAGAGAAACCACCAACAGAGCTAAGAGATGACCTACAATGTGGGAAAAATTTTATCAGCTGTTCTTCAGACAAAGGACTACTATCTAGAATCTATAAAAAAACTTAAAAAAATCAGACCCCTCAAATATAAAGACCCAATTCAAAAATGGGCATCTGAAATGAACAGACATTTCTCAGGCAAAGAAGTAAAAGCAGCCAATAAACATATGAAAAAATATTCAGCATCACTTGTCATTCAGTAGATGCAGATAACAACACTGAGATTGCACCTCATCCCAAAAAGAATGGCTGCTATCAAAAAATCAATCAATGACAAATGCTGGCAGGGTTGTGTGGAGAAAGGAACCCTTCTTCACTGTTAGTGGGAGTGAAAATTGGTGCAACTACTGGAAATCAATATGGAGATACCCCAAAACCTAGGATTACAGGTCCTATTTGATCCAGCTATACCCCTGATGGCTATCTTCCGAAAAGAATTAAAAGAAACATACCACAGAAATATATGTGCACCCATGTTTATATCAACACAGTTTGTAATAGATAAGCTTGGAAACAGCCCATTTGCCCATCAACTGGAGACTGGATAAACATTTTTTTAATATAAAGTGGAGTACTACTCAGCCATAAAGAATGAGAAACTAGAGACATTTATAGCTAAATGGATGTAAATTAGAGGCAATACTCAAGTGAAATAAATAGGACAAATGTGTAAATACTGAATAATTTTCATGGTATAAGAAGCCAAATGTGTAAATAAGGATCAAAATGCATAATTAATAATGTGAAATAGGAAAAAAGGTCTAAATGGGGTAGGAGAATTGGGAGGGGTGGGGGTAATGGAAAGAAGGGAAAGGAAAAATATAAGAAAAAAGGAATAAAAGTCTTCATAAATAGGGAGGGGTGGAGGGTTTGAAGGGAGGATGGGGGAAGTGAGAAAAAATAAGAACCAAGACACTTTATGCAAAGGTACAAATTACCAATGATGAATGTAACTGTATTGTATATCTAAAATGTACCAATAAACTAAATGAAAAAATATATTATTTGAAATTTCCATTAAAAAGTGGCAAGTGGCAGAGGAAGAAATTAGGTAGATGAAAACCATTACATATATGATAATGGATAATAAACATGTGTGATGAACTCAGGTTCATTGCACATTTTTTCATTTTTAAATTTTATTTCATTAGTGCATGTTGGAGTACATAAAGTTTGCCTTAGGCAGGAGGTGCAAGAATTTAACACATTTGATTCATTTTTATTCCTCTTCTTCCCTCCCACTTGCACCTCTACATCCCCATGTTCTCTTTTCATTATTATGTTGACTATTATTATTTTTTTTCATGTTTGCAAATTATAATGTTTATATTCATTGTGAGTATTTGGTACATGTTACATGACACATCTTAAATATTTTTATGTATCCTCTCATCCAGCCTCCCTTTATTCAGGGTCTCTTTGATCCTTTCCTGTTTGCAAAAGATCACTGTGTTTCCTTTTATCAAACTTTTATTTTGCTCTTTAATTTCAGTTTCTCATGCTAGAGAATCAATTAGCTATTTAACCTTTTGTTTCTGATTTATTGAACTTAACCTTATGGTCTCAAAATGTGTCTGTCATTTTCTCACTGCTGAGAAAAAATGCCCAACACTCACAAGTTAAGGGAAGAAAGGTTTATTTTACCTCACAGTTTGTAGAGGTTTTGTTCCCTAGTCAGCAAGATTCAAGGCATGCCTGCATAGCAGAGAGGCAGTGCAGAGGAGAAACAGTTTATGACATTGCAGGCAAAAGGAAGCAGCAACATCCAGCCTCTCCTTCCCTTTTATCCCATCCAAGCTACAACCCTATCTATTGGTGACACTTGTACCCAATGTGGGTCTTCACTTTTTGGTATTTTCATTCAGCTACATCCAAAATCATGCTAATCCATTTAGTGAAATAATCTAGTTATCTCACCAGTAAAACATATTCATATATCTTAGATCTACCTGCCTCTGAAAAGCCCCATCTATGAGGGCATGAAGCTTTAGGAGGATAACTAAATAAAAGCCATAACAAGGTAAATTCATTTTTCTACAAATGACTAAAGCTGTCTTTATGGCAGAGTATCACTTCATTGTGTGTAAATATATTTTCTCTATCCAGGTTTCTGTTATTGGACACATAGTCTGCTTCCAGGATTTAGTTATCATGAATTTTGCTGCTATAAACATAGACATGCATGTATCACTGTAATTCAATGTATTTAACTCTTTGGGGAAGATATCAAGGATTTGGATACCTGGGTAAAATGGAATTTCTATGTTTAGTTCTTTGAGAAATTTCCATATGGATTTTCACATTGGCTGTATTAATTTATATTCATATAAACAATATAGAAGGTTTCCTTTTTCACTACAGCCATACTGGCATGGGTTATTTAATTTCTTGATGATTGTTTTTACTTCTTGTGTAAGAGGAATTCGTAGGGTGATTGTAATTTATTTTTATCTAGTGGCCAGAGATGTTGAACATGTTTTCATGTTTACTTGCCATTTGTACTTCTGAGAAGTGTCTATTCATTTCACTTGACCATTTTATGATTGAGTCTTTTATATTAGATACTACTCCATGTCTGAGGAATAGTTTGCAATGATTTTCCCATCCTGTAGGTTGTGTCTTTACTTGGTTGATATTTTCCTTTGCTATTCAAAAGCTTTTTAATTTGATATGACCCCATTTATTGATTTTGCTGTTGTTTCTTATGTACTTTTGTTCAGAAAGTCTTGCCTACACCTATGACTTCAAGAGTTTTACCGACTTTAACTTTCAGCAGGATAATTATTTGGACTCTAATCCTTATTTTTGGTCCGTTTTGTGTTTCATTCAGTGTACGATAAGATATATGGATCCAGCTTCTGTCTTCACAGTAGAGATGGCCAGTTTTCCCAGATCGTTTTCTAAAGAGGTTGTCTTTCCTGTAAGTTATGATTTGGCCACTGTGTTAGAGGCCATGAGTGACTGTGTCTAGGGATGTTTCTGAATCTTTCTCCAAGTTAGTTCTCTGCCACATATGGCAGTCTTAGTGTCAGTACTGTGTCAATTTTATCACTCTCACCTTGGACTATAACTTGAAGTCAAGAACTGTGATTTCTCCTGCTTTACTCTTGTTGCCCAGAATCGCTTTTTCTATTCAGAGTCGGTTTTGATTCCATATCAATTTTGGATTTTTTTCTCTACTTCTGTAGACAATGCCATTGGCATTTTGATTGGAAATTCTTGAAATCTATCACTTTTGAAAGTATCGCCATTTTAACAATATTAATCCTGCCTATTCAGGAAGAGGGGATATCTTTCCATTTTCTGATGTGCTTTTCAATCTCCTTTTTTAGAGGACTGTAGTTTTCACAACAGAGGTTTTTAAACTCCTTGGTTAGCTTAATTGTAAAGTATTTTATTTTTCTTGATAGTATTTTGAATATCTTTAAAAATTTCTTTCTCTTTGAGTTCACTATAGGTGCGCACAAATGCTGTCAATTTCTGAGTGTTGATTTTGTATCTTGCAGACTTCTCTAACTTTGTTATGGATTATAAGAGGTATTGATGCAATTCTTTGGGTCATCTATGTAAATTATCATGTCATTTGCCTATCATAATGATTTGACTCCTTTCCCATATTTATCCCTTTTATTTATTTCTCTGGCCTAATTTTTCTGGTTACTCTGGAATATAACGCTGACCAGAATAGGTGATAATGGGCATCTTTGTCTCGATACTGATTTCAGAGGGGAAGCTTTCAGTTTTGCACCATTTAATAAAAAGTTTGCCTCTGGTTTTGCCTAAGTAGCTTGTGTTAGATTCAGTACGATTCTTCTATACCCATTTTCTTCATGGTTAAGTCATCATCTCTCCATTCTCTCTGTATTTCTCATTTCTCTATATTTTGTAAAATTAAAGCAAAATGTTAATACAATTCTTAAATTTAACACTAGTTATATTTCTTCTCCATTCTTTGTCTCAATATAACTATATATAATTTGAATCAATTGAATTATTTGAATATAACAACTTCATTGTTACAAGCTATGTATAATGCACTCTAACACAAATTATTCCTTCAATATCATTTAACATTTTAAAAAATTCAATTATATTTTCCAGGGATGTGTTTAGTTCTCACATTTGTAGTTATTTTTCCTCAAATTAAGAATTATAAATCACTTAATGCATGTTTTAGCAGTCAGAGTCCTTTTAATTTGTGACCAGGTGAGAGCCCCACCTGAGGGTCCCAACAGCCAGGCTTGGGCTTCACCCCCAAATGTTCATCAAGGAGAAGAGCAGCAGTGAGGGGAGAGAAAGAGCTTTGGTTGGGTGACCATGGCAGGAAGGACAGACCCAAGATCAAGATCACCTCTAAGAGACTAAGAGACACTCTGAGGATTGCTGGTTAAGGGAAGGAAGGTAAGGATGGGGGCTTCCATGGCTGGGTGGTTTGCTTTGCTGCCAGGGTAGGTACATGGCTGGGTCTGGAATGGCCTCATTTCAGGCTGGATCTATGAGGGGCTAAGAAGATTCCTCCAGCCCTGAAGGTTCAGTTGCACTCTCAGGGTAACTTGGCTCCTGCTTAGGGGTGAGGCCTTGGCTCTGCAGCAGAGCTCACTGCTCTCTCTGGGGTGACCTCCTTTGAGGAGCCCCTGATCCTCAAATCCAAGATGACTGCAGGGTTAGGGAAATGACTGGAACTTCACGATGCACTTCCAGGAATGTGGAACAGAATGCTGCAAAAGCTGGCAATTGCTTGTACCAGCACATTTCAGAAGTAACTCAGTACGCTCAGTCTTTCAGGAGAACATCATCTAGGTAAATGTAGACTCCTAGATAGAAAATCCATAAGTGAGGATCATGCCTATATACAGAGCTTGACAGCCATCCCAAAATTTAATGCAATTAAATAGATGGATATAAAGTGAGACACACATATTAGGCTTTATCCTGATTTTAGCTACTCATCCCACATTCTCAGGCCCAGCACCTATAGCCTTGTTAAACTTAATTTTTATTTTGTGTTACCTCTTTATACTTTGTTGCCAGGTAGATTGGTCAAAAGTCGGAATGTAGGGCCCAGCTACTGGATTTTTTCCAACTTACTATCAAAAATATGAGAAAATGGAAACACCAGTTTAATCACATTTTGATCAAAGATTGAGGGCAGCTATTCAGCACCTTGAAGAACACAGAATCTAGATATGTAGAAAGGGGTGAGGAAAAGCCAGAAACAGGCAGTCACACATGGATTCATGGTTGATTTTCCAGAGGGCACAGGGAAGGCTCAACGTTCCTTATTGTCAGGACTCCTGAGGGAGATGTCTCTACTCAGAATGAAGGAGTTGAATTTTTTTTATCTTTAAAATAAACTTTTATCATTAAAGATATATTTTGCCTGCATCTTAGTTTCTCTTGTGTGCAATACCAGTTTGTTGTTGTGGTAAACATGTACTACCTTTCCACCTCTCCCCCCACAAGGGGAAAATGAAATTCACTCTTTGATCTGGCTATAGTGCTATGAGTATTTGTGCAAATACAGCTCCATAATGGTAGTATTTGTATTAGCACATTTTATATTATCAAATAATATGAGTCTGGGGGCTGTTGAAGGACAGTAGCTTCCTTTAGGCCACAATCAGGAGGCTGCAAATCTTAGATTGAACAGTACCTTCAGGTCAGCCCCTGTGGGCAAGGTGATGGCTGCAGCTTCATGGTGAGAGGGAATTGGGAGGAAGCTCATGGTAATACAGAAAGCAGAGACAGAGCAGAGTTCAGGTTCTCTCAGACCAGTGCCCTCTGGTGGGGACTAACTGAGGCTCACAGTTAGGAGAAACACCCAAAGACCTCATCATGTCCCACTAAGGCCTCAGGCCTCAGAGATTCCACCATGTCCATACCACCACTCTGAGCTACAATCCAACACCTGACTGCAGGATAAACCACACCCATAACATAATGACTTTCATGATCCTCTTACATTTCCATCTTTGGAAAGTGTATTCTCCTAGAAATTGAATGTAAATATTTAAGAGTGTGCAGATCCCAGCAAGAAACCTCTATGGACTAGAGCTGTACAAGTTCAAGCCGGTCTAAGCCACTGCCTTGCCCAGACCCCACTAATTTGGGCCCGTGAGCCCTAGCCAAAAGCTCACCTGAAAAAGAGCTGCATGGGTGTACAAGAAACAGCCAGAAGTCTGCCCAGATTCCATCCAAAAGTGCTTGCAGATTCTGGTGAATAGTCTGCTAGGACCAGAGCTGTGCAGATAAAGGTAGGTCCCTGACAGGGCCCTGCCCAAAACCCAGAATCTTGGATCCACAAGTCCCAGCTAAAAGCCTGCCTGGAAAAAAACTGCACAGGCACACAAACAACAGCCAGAGGCCCACCCAGATACCATTGGTAAGTGCATGCAGAAACCAGATAGAAGCTCACTCAGACATAAGCAACTCAGGTGCACAGTCCCCAGCCAAAGGCACTGCCAGAGAACAGCTATGTAGGGAGGCAAGCCACAGCCACAGGCCCGCCCAGACAACAGGGCAGCACAGGGATCCAGAAGGCCACCATCCTGAACCCAGGAATTGGCACCATGGTGAACAGAAGAAAAAAGGCCTCTACTTGGATTGCTGAGAATTGAAGACCTCTGAGTGACAAAAAGTCACCTCATCAAAGGCAGATTAGGCTGCATCTGTTAAAATGAGAAAACGTAAACAAGTCTCAAAACCAGACTTCCAGATCCCCTAAGATAACTCAAAGGGAAATGAGACGGAATCTGATACTCAATCACCTGGACTCCCTGAACTGGCAACAAAAGAGGATCTGGAAAAAATGAAATCAGAAATAATTTCACAGATAACAACAGAGATTGTGTCCATAGTGCAAGTCATGATTAATAACTCTAGAGCAGACACAGATTAAAAAAAAATAGAGGAGCTGAGGAACATGATGTAATCCTACCATAGTAAACTAATGGAATCCGTAAAACAGATGCAAGCAGATATCCAGGAGATTAAAAACTTAATTCAAAGATTATGTAACAGAATGAGACAATGTGAGGACAGAACAACAGATATAGAAGACAAGATTGCAATTAGTTACCAGGAAAAGAAAGATTTCTATACAAAAGTAAGGGATGATGAGAAATTAATCCAGCAGTTGCTAGACAATGCAAAGGAGAATAACATAAGATGGTTGAAATCAAGGAAGAAACAGAAGAGTGTGCAAATGACATAAAAAATATTCACAGAAGTAATAGCAGAAAACTTTGAAAGAAGGGAAATACAACTTGACATACAGATAAGTGAGGCATCTACAACTCCAACTAGCCATGATAAAAAAAATCTGTATGAAGGAATGTAACAGTTAAGTTTCCAGAAACCCAACAGGTGAACAAAATTCTATAAGCAGTTAGGGAAAAGAAACAAATCACATACAAAGGAAAGCCCATCAGAATCACAGCAGACTTCTCAACACAAATCCTCAAGGGAAGAGGAGCTTCAAGTGAAATATTTCACACCAAAAATGAAAATAACCTCCAACCAAGATTGATATACCCTGCAAAATTGTCTCTCAAAATTCATGGAGAAATAAATTACATTAATGATAAGGAAGACCTGAGGAACTTCATGAATACCAAACTAGCACTCCAAAAATTTTTGAACAATATCCTAGGAAAAGACAAGGAGGATCACAACCCCAGGAAGCCCAGTGGAATGAATCGATCAGGCACGACAAAAAATTAAATGCAAAGGGGAAGAATACAACCAAAAGAAAAAGGCATCACAAGGATAAGTTAATACATATCAGTTATAACCATCAATGTAAATGGTCTCAACTCACCAATCAAAAGAAATAGACTGGCAGAATTGGTCAAGAACCAAAACACAACAGTGTGATGTATGTAAGAAACACAATTCAAAAAGACACTCATAGACTGAAGTTTAACGTTTGGAAAACAATACTCCATGCAACAGGAACAAGAAAAAAAGCAGGAGCAGCTATCCTCTTCTCAGATCAAATGGATTTCAAACCAACACTGATTAAGAAAGAAAAACAAGGACACTATATCCTTGTAAAGAGAATAGTCCAAGAGGAAGAGATGACAATCATAAATATATAGGTACCAAATACTAGTGCACCAGACTATATAAAACAAATGCTAACAGACTTGAAAAATCACATAAGCGCTAATACAATAGAGTGTAGGAACTCAATAACCCACTGTCACAAATAGATAGATCAACTAGACAATGAATAAAAAATGCAATACTACAACTCAATCAAACTCTTGGAGAAATGCACTTAACAGATGTTTACAGAGTGTTCCATCCCACAAAATAAGAATACACATATTTTTCAACTGCACACAGGTCATACTTCAAAATAAACCATATACTTGTTAATAGAAGATGTTTAAGTAACTGCAAAGGAATTGAAGTTATCCCCTGTATATAATCAGACCATAGTGCAATGGAATTAGAGATCAATAACAAAAGAAACCACAAGATTTTCATAAACACATGGAAATTAAACATGGTACTCTTGAACAAGCAATGGGTCACAGAGAGGAAATTAAAGAAGTCAAGCATTTCTATAATTAAATGACAATATCATTACAACATATCAGAATTTTTGAGATACAATAAAAGCAGTGTTAAGACAGAAATTCACAGCAGTGAATACTCATATTAGGAAAACAGAGTGAGCCCTATTAAACAACCTGATGCTGAACCTCAAGCTTCTAGAAAAGGAAGAGCTGGACAAACCCAAAGCTCATAAGATGGAGGAAATTATGAAGATCAGAGAAGAAATCAGTGCAATGGGGACTAAGAGAACGATACAAAAAGCAATGAAGAAAAGAGCTGGATCTTTGAAAGAATAAACAAAATTGGCAAAACCCTAGTCAACCTTACCAGAAAAAGGAAAGAAAATACCCAAATCCATGAAATTAGGAATGAAAATGGTGAAATTACAGCATACCAAGCAGAAATCCAGAGGCTTATCAAGACCTATTATGAGAATCTATACAATATTAAGATGGAAAACACAGAAGAAACGGACAGATTTCCAGATACATATGAATTATAAAAGTTGAAAGAAGAAGACCTAAAAATTCTAAACAACCCAGTATCAGTCAATGAAATTGAAAACATAATTAAAAACCTTACCAATGAAGAAAAGCCCGGGTCCTGAAGGCTTCACTGCTGAATTCTATAAGACATTTAGAGAAGACCTAATGCCATTACTGTGTAAACTCTTCAGTGAAATTGAAAGGGGAGCAATACCCCCAAATTCCTTCCTGGAAGAAAGCATCATCTTGATCCTCAAAGCAGAGAAAGACCCAAATGAAAAATAGAACTATGAGCCAGTCTCACTAATGAACATAGATGCAAAAATGCTTAATAAGACACTGGCAAACAGAATCCAGATCATCACGAAGTCATACACCCTCATCAAGTGGGATTCATCCCAGGGATGCAGGAATGTTTCAATATATGCAAATCAATAAATGTAATATGCTATATTAATAGAGCCAAAGACAAAAATATTACAGTCTTAGTAGATTCACAAATAAGTGTTCAACAAAAACCAACATGCCTTCATGATAAAAACGCTGCAGAAAATTGGAATAGACAGTCTCTATCTCAACCTGACAAAAGTCGTCCATGAAAAACCAACAGCCAACATCCTCCTAAATTGTCAAAAACTGAAATCTTTCTAAATAAAATCAGGAACAAGACATGGATGTCCGCTATCACCACTCCTTTTCAATATAGATTTGGAAACATTAGCCATAACAATTAGACAACCAAAAAAATGTATAAACATAAGCAACAAAGAAGTTAAACTGTCAATATTTGCAAATGTCAGGATACTCTATATAGAAGACCACAAGAACTCCACCAAAAGACTTTATAAGCAAATTCAGTAGAGCAGCTGGATACAAAGCCAACAAAGAAAAATCAATAGCTTTCCTATTCATGAACAACAGACTCCCTGAAAGAGGAACTGGAGAAAAAAAAAATCCAAAATACTTAGGAATCAAGCTAACAAAAGGAAACAAAGACTGCTACTCTGAAAACTATAGCACTTTGAAAATGGACATCAAAGAGGATATCAGAAAATGGAAAGGCATCTCTTCCTCCTTTATACGAAGAAGCAATGTAGTGAAAATGGCCATACTTCCTAAACTGCTCTACAGATTCAGTGTAATCCCAATTGAAATTTTAACAGCATACTTCACAGACATTCAGAAAACAATCCAAAAATTAAGTAGGAACAAGAAGAAATCTGGAATAGGAAAAGCAATTCTAGGCAACAAAGGTAAGTTAGGGGGTATCACAATCCCCAACTTGAAACTGTACTATGAAGCTACTGTGATAAAAACACCATGGTACTGGCAAAGAAACAGGCCTGAGGACCAGTGGAACAGATTAGAAGATGCAGATGCAACTCCAGACACATTCAGCCACCTCATCTTCAACAAAGGAGCCAAACAACCTCACTGAAGGAAACACAGCCTCTTTCATATATAGGACTGGAAAAATTGGGGTTCAACTTGCCAAAGATTAAAACTAGACCTATATCACTCACCACTAACTAAACTAATACTAAAATGGATTAAAGTTCTAAATTTTAAAACATAAACACTAAACCGGCTGGAAGAGATGTTAGGGAGAACTCTTGAATATATTGGTGCAGGAAAAGTTTCCTTGAACAAAACCTCAGTTGCATGTGAACTAGCACAAAGAAGCAACAAGTGAGATCTCATCTTATTAAAAAGCTTCTCCACAGCAAGAGAATACACCAATAGTGTGAAGAGACAGCACAGAATATGGGAAAAAATTTTACCAACTGTTCCTCAGACAAAGGTTTGCTATCTACAATATATAAAGAACTTAAAAAAAATCAGACCTCCCTAATCTAAAGACCCAATCAAAAAATGAGGATCTAAAATGAACGAACATTTCTCAGAGAAAGTAGAAATAGCAAATAAACATATGAAAATATATTCAACATCACTGGTCATTCAAGAGATTGAAATGAAAACAACACTGAGATTCCACCTCACCCCAGAAAGAATGGCTGCTATCAAGAAATCAACCAATAACAAATGCTGGCAGGGTGGTGGGGAGAAAGGAACCCTTCTCCATTGTTGGTGGGAGTATAGATTGATGCAACCACCATGGAAATCTGTATGGAGATGCCTCATGGAACTAGGATTAGAGGTCCTATTTGACACAGCTGTTCCCCTACTGGTTATCTTCCCCAAATAATAAAAAGAATTGTACCACAAAGTTATATGTGCACCGATGTTCATATCAGCAGAGTTTGTAATAGCTAAAGCTTGGAAACAGCCCAATTGCCCATCAACTGAAGACTGGATCAAGAAAATGTGTTTCTTTATAAAATGGCATACTACTCATCCATAAAGGATGAGAAATTAGAGATATTTATAGTTAAATTAATGCACATTGAGGCAATTCTCTTGAGTGAAATAAATGGGACAGATGTGTAAATACTGAATAGTTTCTCTGGTGTGAGAAGCTGAAAATGTAAATAAGGATCAAAAGGAAGGGGAAGGCAGAGGGGTAAGGGAAAGGAAAGAAGGGAACAAAATAAATATGGGAAAAGGAAGAAACAGAAACAATCCTTGTAAATAGGGAGGGGTGGAGGGGTTGAAGGCAGAGGGGTGAAATGGGGAAAAATCAGAACCAAGATATAACACATTCCCAATGATGAATGTCATTGTATTACATACCTAAAATGTGCCAATACCATTAATTTTCAAAAATGAAATTTAGCCTGTTACAGTAAAAGTTGTCCTGTCATTTTTATACTTCCTCAACAAAGAAAGATTTTCTTTTCAATTTAAAAATCATTGTAGATTTTACCTTTCATCTAGTATGATATTTTGTCACACTTAATTGTGATTTAGTTAAACATTGCTTTGTTTGATATCTAGAGTGAAAATTGTTGTCTTAATACATGGAAAAATTCTTAAAAATCATTACCATTTTAACTTTCTTCCTCAATTTCTAATAGGAATTTCCTTTTAAATTGGTGATTTTTTTTCTTTTAACTTTTGAATTAGTTTTGAGTAATAGTGCCTTAATTAGCTATTTAATACATAAAATATTTTTCAAAATAAGGACAATTATTTTACTTTTATCTTAAACTCACATTTTCAGTTTCCATATTTTCTGACAATTATTTTTCATCTTTAGTCGTTTGTTCTATACAAAAGCTATTTTAACACAATTTGTTCCACTTTGCTTAAAGTACTGTTGTAAACACCTATTTTTCCATCTGTTCTTATTATGTTGATAATGTAATTTCAAACTGTTTAATTAGAGCAAATTTAACATTTTTGACGGTGATCTATATTCTTCAGGATCTGTCATTAAATTTCCATGTTTTCACATAAATCTTTCTGTGGACTGAAACCCTTTTTAGGTTTCAACTGGTAATAATAACCAGCATTAGTAATGGTGCTGCAAAAAACAGCATAAATTGAATAAGTACCATTGCTGTCAAGGTCATAAAGAAATAGATGTATATAATCCCTGTCCAGCTCACACTCTGATGAAGGAAATGAGTGAAATAAAAATAAAGCTACTACTTATAACCTAATACAATAGATTTCCTTATTGGTAAATTGTTCGTATCTTACTTTTTGCATGTTAAAAATACAAATGAGTGAGAATCTGAGACAGAATTCAAGAGCCAGTTTGGGTCAGTGTGAGGCTTCCCAGGAGCACACACATCTAAAGAGAGAACAGAGTTGGGGGACCCCTCATACCTGTTATCTGGGCTCCCCAAGTCTGTGAGGGGCTCCAGTGAACACAGTCATTTTTCCCCATATAATAAATTATTTGCCTCTGATTTGTCATAAGAAGCTTTTATTAGATTCAGTAAGGTCCTTCTATACCTATTTTCTTCAGGGTTGTTTCATTATTTTTCTATATGTCTCTGTTTTTCTAGTTTTTCTATATTTTTAAAAATTCTCATAAAACACAATGTTAACATAATTTTTAATTTTACTAATTAAGTAATTTTCTTCTCCATTCTTTTTCTCAATATAATTATTTGTAATTTGAATCATTTGAATTATTTGAATGTAACAACTTCATTGATACAAGCTATGTATAACATAGATTGACACTAATTTCGTTTACCATTTAAAAAAAATTAGTAATATTTTCCAGAAATGTATTCAATTCTCACTTCTGTATTTGTTTGTCCTCAGATTAAGAATGATAAATGTATTATTGTATTTTGAAACAATCAGAGTCTTTTAAATTTGTGACCAGATGAGAGCCCCAGCTGAGCACCCTCACAGCGAGGCTTGGGCTCCAGCACCAAATGTTCATTGAGGAGATGAGGAGCTGTGAGGGGAGAGAAAAACCTTTGGTCAGGCTACCATGACAGGAAAGACAAACACAATCTCAAGATCACCAGGAAGAGGCTAAGAGACACTCTGAGGATTTCTGGATGAGGGGAGCAAAGCAAGGATGGGGGCTTCCCTGGTCGGGGGGGTTGCTTCTCTGGCAGGGTAGGCACCTGGTTGGGTCTGGCAGGGCCTCAGCTCAGGGTGAAACTGTGAGGGGGCTGAGAGGAGTCCTCCAGGCCTTAACGTGCCATCCTCCTCTCAGGCAAATGGCTCCCGATTAGGGGAGCTCCCTTGGTTCCCCAGTGGGGCTCACTGCTCTCTCTGGTTGACCTTCCTTTGAGGTCCTGATCCTGGAATCCAAGATCACTGCCAGGTTAGAGCAATGCTGTGACAAAAGCTGGCACTTACTCGTCCAACCCCATATTGGAAATACCTTGGTATAGTCAGTCTTTGGGGAGGACATCATATAGGTAAAGGCAGACTCCTAGACAGAAACTCCCCAAGTGAGGACCATGCCTATGTGCAGAGCAGAGCAGGCAGCCATTCCAAATTTTAATGCAATAAAAAAGATGGCTATAAAGTGAGACACAGACAATGAACTTAATCCTGATATTAGGTACCCATAGCACATTTTTAGGACCAGCACTTATAGAATTGTTAAACTTTTTCATTTTTATTTTGTGTTACCTTTTTTATTTTGTTGCTAGGTAGCTCTGTCAAGGGCTAGAATCTAGGGACTAGCTCCTGGATTATTTGTCAACTTGCTATTGAAAATATGAGAAAATGGAAACACCAGTATAATCATAATTTGATCAAAGGTTGAGGTCAGCTATTCAGTTCCTTGGAGAACACAGAATTTTGATATATAGAAAGAGGGGAGGAAAATCAGGAAACATGCACTCACACATGGATTCAGGGTTTGCTTTCCATAGGGCACAGGGAAGGTTCAACTTTCCTGATTTTCAGAAAAGCTGGGGGAGGCATGTCCACACTTAGAATGAAGAAGTTGGAATTTTTTATCTTTAAAAACTTTTTATCATTAAAGATCCATTTTGCCTCTAGCTTAGAGCTTCTTTTGTGTGCAATATTAGTCTCTTGTTGTGATGAACATGTATTATCTATGTAACTCTCCGATGCTAGGGGAAAACTAAATTCACTCTTTTATCTGGCCACAGTGCTGTGAATATTTGTGCAAATACAGTTCCATGATGGTTACATTTGTATTAACCTGTTCTATATTATTAAACAATATGTAACTCTGGATGCTGTATAAAGCAGTAGGTTCCTTCAGGTCACAATCCGGAGGCTGCAAGTCCAAGATTACACAGTCCCTTCAGCTCAACCACTGTGGAGGAGGTGAAGATAGTGACTTCACAGTGAGCAGGAATTGGGAGGAAGCTCATGGTGATACAGAAAGCAGAGACAGAGGCAGAAATTGGGGTCTCTCAGAGATCCACACCCTGGTGTGGATTAACTGGGGCTCATACTTAGGAGCAGCACCCAAAGACCTCACCATGTCCCATGAAGACCTCAGAACTCAGAGATTCTCCAGTACCATATCACCACTCTGAACTACCCTCCCGGACATGACAGTGGGATAAACTACACCCAAAACATGATGAGCTTCATGATTCTCTTACATTTCTATGTTTGGAAAATGTATCCTCTAAGACATTTAGTGTGAATCCATAAGTGCTAGCAAATCCCAGTGAGAAGGCTGCATGGAATAGAGCTGCACAGGTTCATGCAGGTCCAAGCCATGGCCCTGCCCAGATCCCATTAATTTGGGCCCTCAGGCTCCAGCCAAAAGCCCACCTGGAAAAGAGCTGCACAGATGCACAAGTAAAAGCCCAAGGCCAACACAGATTCAATCTTTAAGAGCACACAGATCACACTGAAAACCCACATGGACCAGGGCCATGTGGGTGCAGGCAGATATCAGTCAGGACCCCAGAAAACCCCACCAACTTGGACCCCAAAGCCACAGCCAAAAGCCTGTCTGAAAAAGGAGCTATGCAGTTGCAAAAGCAACAGCCAGAAGCCTTCCTAGATATCACTTGTAAGTGCATGAATAACCCATGGAGAAGCCCACTCAGAAACAAGAAACTCAGGTGCACATCCCACCACCAAAGAACTGCCAGACAACAGCTACACAGGGGGGCAGGTCACAGCCAGAGCCATGCCCAGATACCATCCTTAGTGTGCAGAAGGTCCAGGCAGAACACGTTCTGGACAAGAGGACAGTGCAGGTATCCAGAATCCAGGAATTTTCACAGTAGTGAGCAGGGAAAAGGCCTCTCAGTGGCTTGCTGAGAACTGAAGACCACTGGTTGAGCAAAAAGTTTCTACAACAAAGGCAGCAGGCTGCAACTGTTAAAATGAGAAGACACACAAATAATTCTCAAAACAAGACTTCCAGATCACCTAAGGCAACCCAAAAGGGCAATGAGATGGAACAATGTGATACTCAACTTGATTGGGAACTGGTGAAGAAAGAGGATCTGGAAAAAATGGAGTGAAATAATTTCTCAGATAACAACAGAGATTGTGTCCATAGTGCAAGTCAGGGTTAATAAATCTAGAGCAGACACAGATAAAACAAAGTAAAAGAGCTGAGGAACATGAGAAAATCCCAGCATAGGAAACAAATGGAATCTGTAAAGGAGATGCACACAGTTATCCAGGAGATTAAAAACTCCACTGAAGTTTACACAGCAGAATGAGCCAATGAGAGGACAGAATATCAGATATAGAAGTCAGGATTTCAATTAATGACCAGGAAAAGAAAAAAAAATTAAATAGTTAAGGTCTATGAGAAATCAACCCACTAGCTGCTAGACAATGCAAAGAAGAGTAACATAAGTCTGATTGGAGCCAATTAAGAAACAGAAGAGAATGAAAATGACATTTTAAAAAAAGCTGTTCACAGAACAAATGGTAGAAAACGTCCCAAGCAGGGGAATAGAAATTGACATACAGACAAGTGAGGTATATAGGGCTCCCACTAGCTATGATCACAAAAAAATTATACCAAGGAATATAATAGTTAAGATTTCAGAGACCCAATAGAAGAACAAATTTCTACAAGCAGTTGGGAAAAAGAAATAAATAACAAAGGAGAGCCCATCAGAATCACAGCAGACTTCTCAACACAAAGCCTCAAGGCAAATAGAGCCTGGAGTGAAGTATTTCAAGTCCTAAAGGAAAACAAACTCCAACCCAGAATGATGTAACCCACAAAAATATCTTTCAAAATCCATGGGGAAATAAGATACTTTCATGGACAAAGAGTACATGAGGAACTTCATGAATACCAGACTAGCACTCCAAATAACTTTAAGCAATATTCTCAGAAAAGACAAGGAGGATCACAACCCCAGGAAGCCTAGTAGGATGAATCTATCAGGGATTACAAGAAATTAAAGGCAAAGGTTTAGAAAACCACCAAAGGAAAAAGGTAATACAAGGATAAGTCAATACATACAAATTATAACCATATATGTTAGTGGTCTCAATTCACCAACTGAAAGAAATAGAGAGGAAGAATGGATCAAGAAGCAAGATTCAATAATATGCTGCATAGAATAAACACATTTATTTCAAAAACTAACTCATATACTGAAAGTTGAAATGTGGAAAACAATACTCTATGCAACAGGAAGAAAATGAGCAGGAGTAGCTATTCTATTTGCACCTCAAATGGATTTCAGACCAACACTAATTAAGAGAAAAAAAGGACACTGCATCCTTGTAAAGACAAAAATCCAAGATGAAGAGATGACAATCATAAATACATATGCACCAAATACTAGTGCACCCAACTATATAAAACAAATACTAATGGACATGAAAAATCAAATAAGCACTAATATAATAGTAGTGGAGTAACTCAATACCCCCATGTCACAAATAGATACAACTATACAAAAAATGAATGACTAAAAACTAGAACTCAATCAAACTCTTGAACAAAAGCACTTAACAGATGTGTACAGACTATTCACTCAACAATATCAGAATATAAATTTTTTTGGCTGCACATAGGTCATTCTGTGAAATAGACCACATAATTACTTATAGAACATGTTTCAGTAACTGCACAGGAATTGAAATTATACCCTGTATATTATCAGACAATAGTGTGATGAAATTAGAGATCAATAACAAAAGAAATCATAGGAATTTCTTAAACATATGGAAATTGAACAATATGCTTCTGAATAACCAATGGGACAAATTAAAGAATAAATCAGACAGTTTCTACAATTAAAATATAATATCAATACTATATATCAGAATATATGGGACAAAATGAAAGCAGTCTTATGAGGGAAATTCATAGCAGTGAATACTCATTAGGAAAAGAGAGTGATCTCAAATAAACAACTTGCTGCTGAGCGACAAGCTTCTAGAAAAAGAAAAGCAAGACAAAACAAAACTCATAAGAGGAAGAAAATTATAAAGATCAGAGAAGAAATCAATGCAATGGAGATTAAGAGAATGATACAAAAAATTAATGAATCAAAGAATTGCTTCTTTGAAAGAATAAATAAAATTGACCAACACTTAGCCAAACTTGTCAGAAAAAGAAAGACCCAAATCCATGCAATTAGGAGCAAAAAGCATGAAACTACAATATACCCAGCAGAAATCCAGACGATCATCAGTACCTACTTTGATAACCTATACACCAATAAGAGAAAACACAGAAGAAATGGACAGTATTCTAGATACCTATGAATTACCAAAGTTGAATGAAGAACTAAAAATTACAAAAAAGTCAATATCAATCAATGAAATTGAAAACATAATTAAAAACTTACTAATGAAGAAAAGCCTGGGTCTTGTTGGATTCACTGCTGAATTCCACAAGATATTTAGAGAGGAACTATCACCACTACTGTTTAAAATCTTCAATGAAATTGAAAAGAAAACAGTACTCTCAAATTCATTCCTGGAAGCAAACATAACCTTGGTTCCAAAAGCAGAGAAAGGCCCAACCAAAAAATAGAATGATAGGCCAATCTCACTAATGAGCATAGAAGCAAAAATGGTCAATAAGATTCTGACAAACAGAATGCAGAAAACTGTCACAAAGACCATACACCCTGACCAAGTGGGATTCATCCCAGGGATACAGGGATGTTTCAATGTCTGCAAATCCATAAATGTAATATAATATATTAATACAGCCAAGGACAAAAAACATATGATTATCTAAATAGATGCAGCAAAAGAATTTGACAAAATCCAACACCCATTCATGATAAATCCCTAAGCAAAATTAAAATAGATTATCTTTATCTCAACCTGATAAAAGCCATCTATGAAAAACCAAGAGCCAACATCATACTAAATGGCCAAAAAAAGAACAAGACAAGGATGTCCACTATCACCACTCCTATGCAATACAGTTTAGGAAACAGCCACAGCAATTAGACAAGTGAAAGAAATAAAAGGAATTAGATATGAAACAAAAAAGTCAAATTGTCATTATTTGCAGACAGTATGATACTCTATGTAGATCATCCCAAGAGTTCCATCAAAAGTCTTGTAGACTTAAAATCCAAATCCAGTAGGGCAGTTGGATACAGGGTGAACACACAGAAATCAATAATTTTCCTGTATGCAAACAACAGACTCACTGAAAAAGGAACTGGAAAAAGCTCTCTTTACAAGAGTATCCCAATAGAGAGAAATATCTAGGAATCAGCCTAATGAAAAAAGCCAAAGACCTCTACTCTGATAATTAGAATACTCTGAAAAAAGACATTGAAGATGATATCAGAAAATGGAAAGATACCCCTTTCTCCTTGGTAGGAAGAACCAATATAATGAAATGGCCGTACTTCCAAAATTGCTCTATAGATTCAGTGCAATCCCAATTGAAATTCCAACAGCATACTTCACAGATCTTGAGAAAACAATTCAAATATTCATTTGGAATAAGAAGTGATGTCACTTCCAGTGCAGAGGAGGAAGCTTCTGCTTTGACATTCCACCACTCCCAGCACAGAGGAGACAGTTTCCAGGTCGACATTCTACTAATCCCAGTGCAGAGGAGAAGTTTTCCAGGCCAATGTACCTCCACTCCCAGTGCAGAGGAGGAGGCTTCTGGGTCAATGTGCCACCACATCCAGCAGAAAGAAGGTGAGTCACGTGAGCACCAGCAGCACCCCTCTCCTGGTGAAATGAGAAGACAAATAAGACTCAAAACCAGACTTCAGATCACCTACAACAACCCAAAAGGGAAACGAGATAGAACAATTTGATACTGAACGACCTGGACTCCCTGAACTGGCAACAAAAGAGGATTTGGAAAATATGAAATCAGAAATAATTTCTCAGATAACAACAGAGATTATGCCCATAATGCAAGGCATGATTAATAAATCTGGAGACAAGCTGAAAAACATGATGGAATCCCAACATAGGATACAAATGGAATCCATGCAGATGCAAACAGGTTTCCAGGAGATTAAAAGCTCCATTGAGGGCCAGGGATTTAGCTCAGTGGTTTCACTGCCTGCTGCAAAGCTCAAGGAACCGAGTTTCATCCCTGGTACAAAAAACAAACAAACAAAAAAACAAACTCCATTGAAAGTCAACACAATAGAATGAGCCAATGTGAGGACAGAATTTCAGATATAGAAGATAAGATTGCAATTACTGACCAGGAAAAGAAAAATTGCTTTTAAATGGTAAGGGACGATGAGAAATCAATCCAGAAGCTACTAGACAATGTAAAGAATATAATAAGGCTGATCAGAGTCAATGAAGAAACAGGAGAGAGTGCACATGACATGAAAAAATTGTTCACAGAAGTAATGGCAGAAAACTTCTCAAGCAGGGGAAAAGAACCTGAATTACAGATAAGTGAGGCAAATAGGACTCCAACTAGCCTTGATCAAAAAATATCTATACATAGTCATATAATTGTTAAGATTCCAGAAACTCAACAGAAGAACAAAGTTCTACAAGCATTGAGAGAAAAGAAACAAAACACATACAAAAGAAAGCCCATCAGAATCACAGCAGACTTCTCAACACAATCCTTCAAGGCAAGAAGAGGTTGGAGTGATGTATTCCAAACCAAAAAGGAAAACAAGCCTCCAACCCAGATTGATGTACCCTGAAAAACTATCTTTCAAAATTGATGGAGAATTAAGATACTTTCATGACAAAGAGCACCTTAGAACTTCACGAATACCAAACCATCACTCCAAAAAACTAGAAAATATTCTAGGAATAGACACTGTGGATCACAACCCCAGAAAGCCTAGCAGAATGAATTCATTGGACAAGACAAGAAGTTAAATGCAAAAAGGGATATTCCAACATAAAGAAAAACTTCTGATAATGATAAATCAATACTTATCAATTATAACCATCAAGGTTAATGGTTTCAATTCACCAATCAAAAGAAATAGACTGGCAGAATGGGTCAAGAAGCAAGATCCAACAATATCCTGGATACAAGAAACACACTTAATTCAAAATAAACTCACAGACTGTAAGTTAAAGGGTGGAAAACAATACTTCATGCCACAGGACCCCCCCAAAAAGCAGTAGTATGTATCCTCTTTACAAATCAAGTGGATTTCAAACTAACACTGATTAAGAGAGTCAAAAAAGGACTCTAAATCATTTCAAAGGGAACAATCCAAGAGGAAGAGATGACAATCATAAATTTCTATGCAACAAACATTAGTGCACCCAATTATATAAAACAAATACTAATGGACATGAAAAATCATATAAGCATTAATACAATAATAGTAGGGGAGCTCAATACCCAACTGTCACAAATAAAAAGATCAACTAGACAAAAAAATAAACAAGAAAATAGTAGAAATCAATCAAACTCTGAAACAAATGAATTTAACAGATGTTTACAGAGTGTTCCACCCCACAAAATCAGAATACACATTCTTTTCAGTTGCACATGGGTCATTCTCCAAAATAGACCACATACTCGCTCATAAAACATATTTAAGTAAGTGCAAAGAAATTTAAGTTATCCCCTGTATATTGTCAGACCATAGTGTAATGAAATTGGAGATCAATGGCAAAAAAATAAAACCCACAAAGATTTCATACACAAATGGAAATTGAACAACACACTTCTGAATAACCAATAGATCACAGAGGAAATTAAAGAAGAAATCAGGCAGTACCTTCAATTAAGTGACAATGACAATATAACATATCAGAATCTATGGGATACATTGAAAGTAGCCTTATGAGGGAAATTCATAGCAGTGAATACTCATATAAGGAAAACAGTGATTCCAATTAAACAACTTGATGCTGAATATCAAACTTCTAGTAAAAGAAGAGCAGGACAAGGAAAGAGCAGGACAAGCCCATACAAGTAAAGAAATTATAAAGATCAGAGGAGAAATCAATGCGATGGACACTAAATGAAAGATACAAAAAATCAATGAAGCCAAGAGTTGGTTCTTTGAAAGAATCAACAAAATTGACAAACCCTTAGCCAACCTTATCAGAAAAAGAGAAGAAAAGGCCCAAACCCATGCAATTAGGAATGAAAAAGGTGAAATTACAATGGATCCAGCAGAAATCCAGAGGATCATCAATACCTACTTCGAGAACCTATACACCAATAAGATGGAAAACACAGAAGAAATGGACAGATTCCTACGTATGTATGAATTACCAAAGTTGAATGAAGACGACCTTAAAATTCTACACAACTCAATATCAATTAATGAAATTGAAAATGTAATTAAAAACTTACCAGCAAAGAAAAGCCCGGGTCCTGATGGCTTTGCCACTGAATACAACAAGACATTTGGAGTACAACTACTGTTTAAACTCTTCAATGAAATTGAAAGGGAAGCAATACCTCCAAATTCCTTTATGGAAGTAAGCATCACCTTGATCCCCAAAGCAGAGAGAGACCCAAAAGAAGAAGAGAATTTTAGGCCAGTCTCATTAATTAACATAGATGCAAAAACCATAAATAAGATAATGGCATATAGGATGCAGAAGATCAAGTAGATCATACACCCTGACCAAGTGAAATTCATCCCAGGGATGCAGGGATGATTCAACATACACAAATCAATAAATGTAATACACCATATCAATAGAGCCAAGGACAAAAACCATATGATCATCTCAATAGATGCAGAAAAAGCATTTGACAAAATCCAACATGCATTTATGATAAAATACCGAATAGTTTCTCTGGTGTGAGAAACTGAAAGTGTAAATAAGAATTAAATGTATAATAGGTAATGTGAAATAGGAAGAAAAGGGGCAAAGGGGAAGGAAGTGGGAGGGGTAGGAGAAGGAAGTGGGAGGGGTAGGGGAAGGGAAAGAAGGGAATAAAATTAATAGGAGAAAATGGAAAAATAGGAACAAAATCTTTGTAAATAGGGAGGAATGGAGGGGTGGAAGGGAGGGCTGGGCAAGGGTGAAAAAGAAGAATCAAGAGACATTATGCAAAGGTGCAAATTTCCAATGATGAATGTCATTATACTGTATACCTAAAATGTACCAATGACTAGAATGAATAATCAATAATGCAAAATAGGAAGAAAATGTCCAAAGGGGTAGGGGTATTGGGAGGGGTAGGGGAAAGGAAAGAAGGGAAAGGAAAATTGATGAGAAATGGAAAAAATGGAAATAAAGTCTTTGTAAATAGGGAAGGGTGGAGGGGTGAAGGGACGGCTAGGAATGGGGAAAAAATAAGAACCAAGATGCATCATGTAAAGGTATAAGTTACCAATGAGAAATGTAATTGTGTTGTATACCTAAAAAGTACCAATAAAAGAATTTAAGAAAAAAGCAATTGGAATAGATGGTCTCTACCTCAACCTGACAGAAGCTATCTATGAAAAACCAACAGCCAATATCATACTAAATGGTCAAAAACTGAAATCCTTCACACAAAAATCAGGAACAAGACAACAATGTGCGCTATCAACATTTCTGTTCAATATAATTTTGGAAACAGCCATGGCAATTAGACAAGAGAAATAAGTAAAAGGAAGAAAGATAGGAAATGAAGAAGTCAAATTGTCATTATTTGCAGATGACACGATATGCAAGACCCGAAGAACTCCACCAAAAGTCTTTTAGACTTAATAACCAAATTCACTGTAGAAGCTAGATACAGGGTCAAAAGACACAAATCAGTGCATGAACAATAGACTCACTGAGAGAGAAATAGGGCAAACAATTCTTTTCACAATAGCATCCAAAAAACCGAAATACCTGGAAATCAACCTAACAAAACAAATCAAGGAACTGTTCACTGAAAATTGCACCACTCTGAAAAGACAGATTGAAGATGATCTCAGAAAATGGAAAGACATCCCCTGCTCCTGGATAGGAAGGATTAACATAGTGAAAATGACCATATTTCCAAAACTGCTATATAGATTCAAAGCAATTCCAATTTAAATCCCTTCATGGACCTTGAGAAAAAAATCCAAAAATTCCTTTGGGACAAGAAGAGACATAGAATAGCAAAAGCAATACTAGGTAACAAAGACATGACAGTGGGTATTACAGGCCCTAAATTGAAACTATACTACAAAGCTACTGTGATAAAAACAGCATGGTACTGGCAAAGAAACAAACCTGAGCACCAGTGGAACAGATTAGAAGATGGAGACACAACTCCAGATACACTCAGCCACCTCATCTTTGACAAACGAGCCAAACACCTTCACTGGAGAAAAGATAGTCTCTTTAATAAATCATGCTGGAAAAGTTGGGTTTCAACTTGCCAATGATTAAAACTAGACCTATATCTCTCACCATGCACTAAACTAAAATAAAATGGATTAAAGATCTAAATATTAAAACAGAAATTCTGAACAGGCTAGAACAAAGGTTAGGTAGAACTGAAGAAATTGGTTTAGGAAAAGATTTTATGAACAAAACTTCAGTTGCCTGTGAACTAGCACAAACAATCAACAAATGGGATCTCTTTTTACTAAAAAGCATTTGCACAGTAAGAGAAACCACCAACAGAGTGAAGAGACAGCATACAATATGGGAAAAAGTTTTCACCTGCTGAACCTCAGACAAAGTTCTACTATCTAGAATCTATAAAGAACTTTTAAAAAAATCAGACCTCCCATATTTAAATACCTAATCAAAAAGTGGGCATCTGAAATGAACAGACATTTTTCAGACAAAGAGATAGAAATAGCAAATAAACATACGAAAAAATGTTCAAGATCACTGGTTATTTGAGAGATGCAAATGAAAACAACCCTGAGATTCCACCTCACCCCAGAAAGAATGGCTATCATGAAATCAACCAATAATAATTGCTGGCTGGGGTGTGGGGAAAGAATAACACTGCTCCACTGCTGGTGGGTGTGTAGACTGGTGAAACAAATGTGGAAACCATTATGGAGATACCTCAAAGAACTAGGACTGTGAGTTTAATTTGACCAAGGTATTCCCCTGCCAGGGATCTTCCCCCAAAGAATTAAAATAATCATACCACATGATATATGTGTACCCATGTTCATAGCAGCACAATTTATAATAGCTAAAACTTGGAAACAGCCCAAATGCCCATCAGCTGGATACTGGATAAAGAAAATATGTTTTTTAATAAATGTAATATATATAAATATTAGATTTATAACTTTATAATTTTAGTACTACTCAGCCATAAAAAATGAAAAATTAGAGACATTTATAGCTAAATGGATGCACACTGAGGCAACACTCTTAAGTGAAATAAATAGAACACACATGTGTAAATGCTGAATAGTTTCTCTACTGTCAGAAACTGAAAGTGTAAATAAGGATTAAAAGGTATAATAGATAATGTTCAATAGGAAAAAAAGGTGCAAAGGGGAATGGGAAGTGGGAAGGGTAGGGGAAAGGAAAGAAGGGATTAATATGAAAAAATGGAAACAAAGTTTTTGTAAATAGGGAGGGATTGAGCATTTGAAGGGAGTACAGGGGAGGGAGAAAAAATAAGAGCCAAGAGAGATTATTCAAAGCTGCAAATTTCCAATGATGAAAGTCATTATATTGTATACCTAAAATGTAACAATAAAATAAAATGTAAAAAAATAAAAATAAAAAGAAGAGATGAGGTGATGAGTTGATGCTCTCTTCCAGTAATGAATTTGGGAGTATGGTTTCCTTATTAATTTTACTGAACATTATAAACAGTGGTGGCAATAGTCCTTCTCTAAACTTCTTGTCAAATTCAGTAGTGAAGACATCAGGACACGATTTTTTCTTAATTGGTAAGTTTTCAATACATTTTCAATCTTGTTGACTGATATTGCATTGCTTAGAATTTTTAGGTCTTCTTCATTCAACTTTGGTCATTCATATGTATCTAGTAATCTGTCCATTTCTTCTGCATTAACCATTATTGTTGTATATGTTCATTCTCAAAGTAAGTATTGATGATCCTATGGATTTCTGCTGGCTCTGTTTTATTTTCACCAATAAAATGTCATTAAAATATTATTAAAACATATAAAATTATTAATAACCAATATTTACTAATTAATAATTATCATTTATTAATATTATCGATATTTAATATTTATTGATATTTGATAATTCATTAATATCCAATGATTACTGAGTTATGTTATTAATATTTATTTATTATTAAAATATGTAATATTAATAAAATATTATTAGTGAATATTATTCCTAATTGCATGGATTTAGGTCTATTTTTTTCTTTTTTTGATAAGGTTGGCTAAGGGTTTGTGAATTTTTTGTTTTTTTAAGATTCAACTGCTTCATTGTTTTTTTGTATCATTTTCTTAGTCTCCATTGCATTGATTTCTGCTCTAATCTTCATAATTTCCTCCCTCTTATGAGCTTTTGGGTTGTCCTGCTCTTTTTTTTGTAGAAGGTTGATGTTCAGCATCAGGTTGTTTATTTGAACCTGATCTTTTTTATTAATATGAGCATACACTGCTATGAATTTCCCTTTCAACATTGCTTTCATTGTGTTCCATAAGTACTGATATATTGTAATGATAATGTCATTTAATTGTAGAAAGTGTCTGATTTTTTTCTTTAAGTTTCTCTGCAAACCATTTGTTGTTCAAGAGTATTGTGTTCGATTTCCATGTTTTTATGAAATTCTTGCAGTTTCTTTTGTTATTGATCTCCCATTTCATCACATTATGATCTGATAATATACAGGGGATAACTTCAATTTCTTTGCATTTACTTAAACATGTTGTACATGTGAGTATGAGGTGTAATTAGAGAATCACCCATGTGAAGAATATGTATTACCAATTTTGGGGGTGCAATACTCTGTAAACATCTCTTAAGCTCATTTGTTCGAGTTTGATTAAATTGTAGCATTGCATTGTTTATTTTTTGTCTAGTTGATCTATCTATTTATGACAGTGGGGTATTGACATCCTCCACTACTATTGTATTAGTGCTTATTTGATTTTTCATGTCCCTTAGTATTTATTTTATATAGTTGGATGCAATCGTATTTGGTGCATATATATTTATGGTAGTCATCTGTACCTCTTGCATTGTTCCCTTTACAAGGGCATAGTGGCCTTCTTTGTCTCTCTTCATTAGTACTGGTTAGAAACCCATTTTAGCTGCAAATCATATAGCCATTAGTTCTTTCCTTCATGTTCCTGTCACAAGGAGTATTGTATTCCATCCTTTAACTTTCAGTCTATGAGGTTTTTTTGAATTAAGAGTATTTATTTTATGCAGCATATTATTGATTCTTGCCTCTTGACACATTTTGCCAGTCTATTTCTTTTGATTGGTGAATTGAGACCGTTGACAATGATGGCTTGGGGCAGGGATTTAGCTCAGTGGTTCCATTGCTTGTCTTGCAAATACAAGGACCTGAGTTCGATCCCTGGTACCAAAAAAAAAAAAAAAAAAAAAAAGACAGTGATGGTCGTAACTCATATGCATTGAATTATCCTTGTCATGACATTTTCCTGTTGTTGGATTCTACCCCTTTGCATTTAATATCTTGTTCTGCCTGATGGATTCATTCTACTGTGCTTCATGGGGTTGTGCCCATCATTGTCTTTCATAAGATACTGTTTAAATTTTTTTGGTGTGGTGATTTAGTGTTAATAAATTTCCTCAGGTGTTTTTTGTCATGAAAGTATCTTATTTCTCCATGGAGTGTGATAAATAGTTTTGCAGGGTTCATCAATCTGGGTTGGAGATTTTTGTTTTAGGGCTTGAAATACTTCAATCAGACTCTTCTTGCCTTGAGGGTTTGTGTTGACAAGTCTGCTGTGATTCTGATAGGCTTTCCTTTGTATGTGATTTGTTTCTCTTCTCTAATTGCTTTCAGTAGTTTGTTCTTTTTGGTTTCTGGAATCTTTACTATTATATGCATAGGTTTAGGTTTTTTATCAGGGCTAATTGGAGGCCTTTAGGTTTCACTCATCTGAATGTCAAATGCTTTTCCCCTGCTTGGGAAGTTTACTGCCATTACTTCTGTGAACAGTTTTTTATTTCATTTGCACTCTCCTCCATTTCTTCATTGACTGCTATCAGTCTTTTGTTATTCTTTGCATCATCTAGCAGCTGCTGTATTAATTCTTGTGGTCCCTTGCTATTTTTAAGAAATCTTTCTTTTCCTTATCACTAATTGAAATCCCGTGTTCTATATGTGATATTCTGTACTCCCAATGGCTTATTCAATGGAATTTTTTAATCTCCTGGAGATCTGTGTGCATATATTTTCATGAATTCCATTCCTTTCCTATCCTGGGATTCCATCACATTTCTCAGGTCCTCTGTTTTTTGTTATCTGTGTCAGTTATGCAGTTATTAAACATGTCTTTCACTATGGACACAATCTCTGCTGTGTTTTGATAAATTATTTCTGATTTTATTTTTTCCAGATCCACTTTTGTTGCCTATTCAGGGAGTCCAGGTCATTAGATATCAGATTGTTCTACCTCTTTGGCCCTTGGGGTTGGTTGCCTTTGGTGATTTTGGAAGTCTGGTTTTGAGTCTTGTTTAATGTCTTCTCACTTCAAACAATGTAGTCTGTTGCTCCTTTACTTAGGTGACTTTTTGCTCTTGCAGTGATCTTCAATTATCAACAACCCTCAAAGAGGCCTTCTCTCTACAGCTCAGAACTGTGCCAATTTCTTTGTTCAGAATGATTGGCTTTTGAATCCCCACACTGGACTGTTTTCAGAGTGGAATTCTGGCTGGTGCCTGGTGCACTTAGGGATGGTATCTGGGCAAGCCTCTGGCTAGGGTCTGTGTACCTGAGTAGCTCTTGTCAGGGTGGGCTTCTGGCTGTTGTCTGGATACCTATGCTGCTAAAGACCATCATGCTTCTTGGTGGGTCCTTTGAGCTCTTATTGATGGCATCTGGTGGCTATTGCTTTTTCAGTGTTGACCTTGTATCCAACAATTCTACTGAATTTTTTTCTTAAGTATAGACATCTTTTGGTGGACTTTGGGGGTCTTCTATGTATAGTACTATGTCATCTGCAAATAATGACAATTTAACTTCTTCATTTCCTATACCAAATTGTTTCTCTGCTGTAAGACATTGAAAGTATAAACACAGACCAAAATGTATAATAGATATTGTGAAATAGGATAAAAAGGTAAAAGGGGAAGTGCAACTCAGGAGGCAGAGGGGGGAAAGGAAAGAGTAGAAAGAAAAAATTGTAAAAACAAGGAAAAAATGGAAACAAAGCTTATGTGAATAGGGAGTGATGGAGGAGTTGAACGGTGGGAAGGAAAATGTGAAATATAAGAGTCAAGATACATAATGTTCTTGTACAAATTCTCAATAATGAATGTGATGACAGTGTATACCCAAAATGTACAAATAAATTTAATGAATAAATAAAAAATTTCATCTACATTCTTTGTCTCAAAATAACTATTTATAAGTTGTATGTTAAAGGAAACTCCTGCATTTGAATCCAACAACTTCAATGATACAAGCTATGTTCAATAGAGTCTGACACAAATTAATATTCAAATACCATTTAATGTTTTTAAAATTTAAGTAATATTTTCCAGAAGTGTGTTCAACTTTCAAATTTGTATTTATTTTTCTTCTGATTAAGAATGATAAATCTTTTAATGCATGTTTTAACAGTTTGAGACTTTTAATTTGTGACCAGATGAGAGCACCTGCTGAGCATTCATGCAGCCAGCCTTGGGCTCCAAGCCCCAAATGTCCCTCAAGTTGATGAGCAGCAGTGTGGGGAGAGTAAGAGCTTTGGTCAGGTGACCATGGCAGGAAGGACAAACACAAGCTCCAGGTGACCTGGAAGGGGCTAACAGACACTCTAAGGATTTCTGGATAAATGAAGAAACTCAAGGATGGGTTCTACCATGGCTGGGTGGTTTGCTTCACTGGCATGGTAGTCACATGCATGGGTCTGGCAGGGCCTCATTTTGGGCTGGATCTCTGAGGGGCTGAGAGGAGTCCTTGAGGCCTGAGGGTGTGATCATGCTCCCAGGGGAACATGGCCCCTGCTTAGAGGTGAGACCTTGGCTCCTCAGGAAGTCTCACTGTTCTCTCAGGTGTGACTTCCCTTTGAGGTGCTCCTGATCCTGGAATCCAAGATGACTTCAGAGATAGGGCAATGACTAGAACTTCCCAGTGCAGTACTGGGGATGTGGAACAGAATGTGGCAAAGGCTGGTGCTTCTTTGTCCCAGCACGTCTTTGAAACACCTTGGTGTGCTCAATCTTTGGGGATGACATTGTCTACATAAATTTAGGCTGACAGAAACTGTAAGTGGTGACCAGGCCTATAATCAGACCTGAGTGTGTGGCCAACTCAAACTTTAATACAATAAAAGAGATGGCTATAAAATAAGACTCAGATATTGGGCTTTATCCTGATTTTAGTTATGCATACCACATTTTTAGGCCCTGCACCTATAGCCTTATTAAAATTTTAGTTTTTATTTTGTGTTATCTCTTTTTATTTTGTTGCCAGTGAGCTTGATCAAAGGTCTGAATCTAGAGCCTAGCTGCAGGATTTTTTTGCCCTGTTGCCATTGAAAATATGGAAAAATGGAAACATGAGTTTATTCACAATTTGATCAAAGGATGAGGGCACCTATTTCAGCACCTTGGAGCACACAGAACCCCACTATGTAGAAGGGGAAGGGAGCAGGAAACAGGCGCTCACACATGGAATTAGGGTTGACTTTCCAGAGGGCACAGGGAATGATCCACCTTCCTTTCAGGATGGCTGCTGGTGGTGAGGGTGTGGTTCTACTCTTAGAATAAAGAAGCTGGATTCTTTTTATCTTTAAAAATTTTTTATCATGAAAGATCAGTTTTTGCCTCCAGGTTACACACTCTCTTGTGTGCAATACCACTCCATAATTGTAAAAAAAAATGTTGTTGTATAATCTATGCAACTCTCACATGGAAGGGGAAAATTAATTCACTCTTTGATCTTGCCACAGTGTTATAAATATTTCTGGAAATACAGCTCCATGATGGTGGCATTTGTATTAACCTGTTTTGTATTATTAAAAATATGTGAGTCTGAGTGCCATATAAAGACAGTAGGTTCCTTCAGGTCATAATCAGGAGGCTGCAAATCCTAGACCATGGAGTCCCCTCAGCTCAACCCCTGTCAGGGAGGAGATCTGCAGTGACTTGACAGTGACAGGGCATTGGGAAGAACCTCATGGTGAGACAGGAAACAGGGAGCAGAGGTCAGGCTCTCTCAGAGCAGCGCCCTCTGGCGGGGACTAACTGGGGCTCAGAGTTAGTAGCAGCACCCAAAGCCCTCACTATGTCCCACTAAGGTCTCAGGTCTCAGAGAGTCCACAGCTCCATACCACCATCCTGAGGTAAACTCCTACATGCGACCATGGGATAAACCACACGAGAAAACTGACAACCTTCATGATCCTCTTCCATTTCCATGCGAGGAAAATGTATTCTCCAAGAAAATTAGTGTAATACAGTAGAACTTGATATCTTATCATTCTTATAATTCCTCAGCAACAAAGGTTATTTTTTTCAATTAAGAAATCATTATACATTTTATCTTTTGCATAGTATAATATTTTGTCACATTTAATGGTGATTTAGTTAAACATTGCTTTGTTGATATCTAGAGTGCAAATGTGTTTTCTTAATACATGTAAAAATTCTTAGAAATCATTATTATTTTAATTTTTTCTCCTCCATTTCTGATAGGAATTTCTTTTTACATTGGTTATATTTTTTCTTTTTACTTTTTAATTAATTTTGGCAATATCACCTTAAGCTATTTAATATATCAAACATTGTTAAAATTAGGAAAACTATTTTACTCTTATCTTAAACACACATTTTCTGTTTTCATATTTTCTGAAAATTAATTTTCATTTTCAGTTGCTTGTTCTATACAGACCATTTTAACATAATTTCTTCCACTTCTTTAAAATTACTGTTGTATACACCTTCTCTTCTTCCATCAATACCTATGATGTGGATAATCTAATTTCAAACTATTTAATTAGAGGAAATTTAACATTTTGGAGGGTAGCCTATATTCTTCAGAAGGTGTCTTTAAATTTCCATGTCTCCATATAAGTCTTTCTGTAGACCGAAACCCTTCTTTTTTTTCAACTGGCAATAATAACCAATATTAGTAATTGTGTTCCATAAAACATCACAAATTGAATAAGTACCATTCCTCTCAAAGTTATAAATGCACACACACTTACACACACACAAAAACACACACACACACACACACACACATATAGTCCTCACCTCATCCAGCTCAAACACTGATCAGGGAAATGAGTGAAATAATAATAATAACAATTACATCTTCATTTAATAGATTACTGATGTGATAAATTATTTGCTTCTTGTGTTTTTTATAAAATAAATGTACAAATTCATGAGAGTTGAGATAAAGTGACAAGAGCCAATTTGGGTCATGGCGAGGCTGCCCAGGAACTCTCAACTCTGACAAAAAAGCAGAAATGGGGGACCCATCATACCTGTGGCCCAGGCCTCCAATGCTGTGAGCGCCTCCAGTGAACACAGAGAGGAGAATTTGGGGATAGCAGCCATAGCTCCTAGGTAACCAGTTGAACATTAATATGCCTGTTTCTTTGCTTGAGTTTATTAGCTGCACTACCAAATTTTTACAATATCTTCTGACAAATGAATGCATATTTTAGTACAGTACTTTGTAAACAATGAATGTATATAATGTTGTCAATTATAATGAGGAAATAAGCAAGACTACAGGAATAAATTTTTTCATACTACTATACTACTTCAGTTATATTTTCTCCTAGTGTTTCATAATGTGCATCATAGATGTTTTATTATGTTACATGCCATCCTTCTTATTTTTCTCTCATTCAGCCTCTGCTTAATTAAAGGATGGCCTCTTCCATATACTCTGTGAGGAGTTTAGCAATAAGTTTCGTATTCCGCATCTTCTATACATTTTTTAAAATGCTGGTTAGTGTAGTGTCCCCATGATCTTCTTACTTTCCAAAAGCCACAACTCTGAACACAGGAGAGTTTGGCGGGAAATTTGAGATGTTAAAAATTTGGACCTTTTCTGTAGTAATCAGCTCTTTTGTCTATTGCTTGCCTATATTGAACTTACCTGAAGAATTTAGAAAACAATGACAATGTTATATGATATGCTTATAAGATCTAAGTATTAAATTCACAAATGTTATGGAATAACTTTAGTCACTTATCTGCATTTATTGCCAGAAATATGACTACAAATAAGCTTGGTAGGAAAAAACCTAATTTCTCAATACATCATCCAAATGAAACATTCTTCTCATAAGTTTCCTGATGGCACACTTTATCTGTGCATTTCTGAGATTGTAGATAATAGGGTTGAGGAGGGGAGGAATTACTGAGTAGAACACAGACAGGATCATGTCCATGACCCAGCAGACATTGCAGAAAGTCTCAGGTAGATATAGAAGGATGAGCTGAGGAAGACAGACACCATGAGAATGTGGGGGACACAGGTGGAAAAGGACTTCCCACTCTGCTCCTACTGGAAACCTGAGCACAGTAGAAAAGATGTGAATATAAGACCTGATGATATAAAAAAACAGCTACCACTAATCACAAGAACAGAGACAAGAATCATGCACTGGTTGCTGAAGGTGTCAGAGCAAGACAACTTCAGCAGAGAGGGGATGTCACAGAAGAGCTGCTGGACAGCATGCGAGTGGCAGAAGGGCAGCCTGAAGGTGTTGATGGTGTACAGGGCTGCATAGACTAGTCCACTGAGCAGAGCAGCCAGTGTGCTGTGAACACAAAGGAGAGGGCTCATGATCACAGGGTAATGATCACAGGGGCCTGCAGATGGCTGCAAAGCAGTCATTAGCCATAATGTTGAGAAACAGCATCTCCATGTACACAAAGAAAATCACAAAGAAGACCTGAGCTACACATCCTGCCTTTGAAATGGACCTTGTGCCCAGCAGGGAGTTCATGTAGGATTTAGGGACCATGACAGAAATGTAGTAGGTGTCTAGGATTGACAGTTTCTCAGGAATTAGTACATCAGCATGTGAAGTCTCTTGTCACGGGTGGTGACAGCAGCAATGACAAGGTTTCCCATTAGGGTCACCAGAAAAATCAGACAGAAGAGTATGGCCTAGAAAATCTGTAGCTCCTACATGCCAGAAATCTCCATGAGGAGAAAATCCATCATCATGGTAGAGTTGAACATCTGTGGACGATGTGCCTGAGAAGAGAAGGCAGAAGTGCTGAACCGAGGAAGAATCACAGTGTGGAAAATTTCTTCAAAACTGTTCAACTTGGGATGCTGGGATCTCAAGGTTGTTTGCTGCCTGGCACTCCTAATATTTTAGGATGATTCTTCCTTAGTCTAAATGATACACTCCTTCAACCTGAGCAGATGTTTATTGTCATTATTGTTATGTTTGTAATTTCCTCCTGTATTGAAATTGATGGGACCTATTGTTTTTTAAAGGTTAGTGAAGTTCTTGACATGTTTATGATACATACATATCTTAATACTAAGTAGGTTGGGATAACATTAAAATATTCTAATTATTTTTTTACTGTCTAATATGCAAAGGTTCTAAACTGCTCTTATTCCTTCATATATGTCATTTGATATGATTAAGAAAGGAAAATCCTATATTCTTTTTAAAAATAGGAATAAAAATATAATAATTTGAAATCCTAAGATCATAGATTATCTCATTTAAAATCCTAGTTTGCATCTTAGAGTGAAATAAGCTTGCATTTTATTTTTATTTTCCTCTCTCCTTCCTCTCTCTCTCTTTCTCTCTTCTCTCTCTCTCCCTCTTTCTTTCTTTCTTTCCTTCATTCTTTCTCTCTCTTTTTTCTTTCTTCTTCCTTAGGATCTAACCCAGGACCTAGAACATTGTCTATGTGAAGTACTTACTCTACCAGTGATATAGTTCTCCCTACACATAAAAGTGGCAGAGGTTGTTCAGTGTCTTCTACTCTATTGAGTTAGGAAGTATATTCCTTTGTATCTGCTTTTATATCTTTGTCCCTCTTTCTCATCTATCTTTCTGTGTGTCTTTCTTTGTCTCTCAGAATCAGGACAGTATTAGCTGAGATAGTATGAGAAATAAGGGAATTATCAGAATATCAAAAATAACCCAAAATGTCCCTGGTTATCATTGTTAAAAAAGTTGATATCATGCTTGATGGTTTTTTTTCTTCAATTTCAGGTCATATACTACAGTCATGCACCATTTAGGTAAAATTCATTTATCACCTGTACCTCTCTAAAGGTCCTGCGTGTTAGCCCTGCCTCTGTGTTCTCAGAGCAGCCTCCTCTTGGATCTCCATCCGAACCAGCTGCCCCTCCTGTGGTTTCTCAGGCATCTGCTGCCCTCTGCCCAATTCAGTGGCTCTGAAAATAATTTCAACAGAATGTCCTCACATTTTCCCTTTGATGACTGAGTTAGAATTTCATTCCCTCACATTTTTATACTTGTGTTCTAATTTGAAATTTACTATATTCTACTTTCATATGTTGTTATAACAGGAACTTACAGCATGGGCCCATAATATTTTTAAGCAAGAGAAATTTACCAATGAGAGACTCCCCAAGGCTTCCTCTGATGAATAAGGTAGGGAGACAGTATTCACAGGACCTGCTATTTCCACTCACCAATTTAAACTTGTGGCTTTCTTTACTCAAGACAAATGCCCTTCTCTAAAAATGAATAAAGATTTTCAATGTTGTGGTCTTTGTGTTATTTGAATTTATCCTATGATATTTTTTACTACAACAAATATTTACCTCATGCTATTATAGGAGTTTTGAGAGTAGTAAAGGAAGCAAACAACTCTGAATTTCATGAAATTTTAATTCTACTAAAAGACACTAACACCGTATAATTAAATGTCTGTTTAAAAAGATTTTAGTACCTTAAATGATGCTATGATAATTAAGAAATGGTATATACATAGGACAAAGAAACAGAACTTGGTCAACTGAGTGAAGATTTTAGAAGATAGAAACTGGCCATGGAAATAAAGCCACATATTTTATAGGGGATCCTTGAGTTACAATGAGTCTGACATATGAACAACTTGGGTTAAGACCAGAATTTTATTTTTAACTCATGACCAAAGTCTTGAGTTATGACCCAAATGCTGGCTGCTTGTTCTTCCAGATGGTCTCAATACAGATTTAACACTTAAAATCCTGGAAGTAACATTACACCATCCTTTCCTGTGTAGGCTTCATTGAGAAATCCTGGGAAAATGTTGCTCTAAGGACACAGATCTGCCTGGAAGAAAATGTGGCCCAAAATTACACAAGAGAGAGACTTTGAAGGCATTTGACCAAATTGAGTTACAACCAGCCCTCGCAAAAGAATGGCATTAGTAAATCAAGTGTACCCTGTGTGTCTTTTCTCCAAAATATATATATGGAATTACAAGAACTCTCTGTTGCCATTCCATTCAGTATATGTCAGATAATGTACATGCTAGGAATCTTTTCTTAAACTTTAATGTAACATTTTCTAATACAGTTAAAGTCTGTTTCACTGAAACATATTGCCATTAGCATTGTGCTCATGCCGCTCTTACTGAAAGTTTATGACCTTACTTTCTTTGGTTTAGGACTGAAATTTCCACATTTTCTGTGAAGTTATCAGGACTTACATCAAATAAGAAACTAGTATGTACTAACCTCATGAAGTTTATGCAAAGCATAATGAGGAGCAGGAGCCTATATAGCTAGAGTTAGATCAGCTGTCATTAATATTTGGATATAATTTACAAATACACAAACTTTTAGCATTCTGTTGTGAATGAACAATGATTTTATGGCATATAAATAATTCCAATATACCTGATTAATCAGGCTAGTTGCTTTTCTCTGGAAGAGTAAAATACCTTGGAAATTTGTAAAAATATAGATGTTTAATTATACATTTCCATGAGCAAAGCACATCAAAGTATTTTCTGAATTAAATAGGTACTCAGTATCAATAAATACTCTGCTTCTACACAATTTATTTAAACAAATTACATGGACAGTTTTTTAAAAATGCATCACTCCAGCTGTAAAGGAAAGTGCTAACTGCATTTCTCCTCTGTTATATTTAGATATATGAACTCTTCCCAAAATAAACTGCTGCTTTCTACAAAAGCATCACCTCAAATCTTTGTACATATATTGAATTTTTAAAAAGCTTCCAATTTCTTCAAATTGCTGTCAGTGAATATTTGAGACATTTGTTTCTTGCTTCCATTTTTAAATTTTTGAAATTTACTCTTGTGAAAGCATGTTTTTGTATGTGAGACAATAATCTACTTCCTAGAGCACATGGTTTGGGATTTTGAATGTTTCTTTCTTCCTTTTCCCAGACCTGGTCACTACTGTGAAACCTTATGCTCAAGGGTGTGTACTGACCCAAAGATGCAAAGATATGTTTCAGATATTCATTGTGTGAAAACATTTCCAAAACTCTCAGACAATTAAAATGATTGATACTATACATGAAACTTTAATTAATTGATAATGTGGTGATATCATGGGTAATAATATGTGTGTTGTCTTAGAATGTGCAAGGCTACACTTAAAATATCTAATCCTCTTATGTGCTAATTGTAACTTAAATAATGTAGGTCATTAAATTGATCCATCCAGATAATAATTTAATCTGTTTCTTTTGTTGAAATGAATTAATAGCCATTTTCTCACATAAAATCATTACATTAATATTCTGTGATGGTTTCAAGTGGGACTATATCTTCTTTAATAGAAAATAAGTATAATATACAATACTCTTGCAAAAAATGAAGTGTTTTCATTATTTTAGTGTGTTGAGTTTTAAAAAGAAAATGCCATGAATGAAATTTCAAATAAGTCACTCATGGCATCACCAGATTTGATTCTTAGTTATTCTGGAAATTATGATTGAGTATCTAACACTCTTTAGCTCAGGCCCAGCTAAAAGGGATGGAATAATGAGGAAGAAACTGTAACCAGATGATCTAATCAAAATCCAGCACCTTTACAAAAAGATTCTTGGAAGATTTAAATTAGAAAATATCCCATTTTATGTGTTTTATTGTATTTGTTTTCCTTCATTTTTCTGTTAAACAGTGGCTTTCCTTCTCAGGGAAACACATAGATGCAGCCTCCTGATTAAACTTCTCTGATATTTGTATAGAATGAGTAAGAGGATTCTGCATTTTAAATTTCTCAGTTGACAGTGACTACAGAAAGCTGTTCAGATTTGAATCCCTTCGCTCACTTGTGCTGCCAGACTTTGAAATGATGGGGCTGTTGGAAGCTCTTGACCCATTCATTCATTGCTTTACATTTTTAATTCATGGGAAGTTGACATGTTTCCTTACATCTAATGAACCAATCAGTTTCATGAAATAATTTATCTGAGTGATGATTTACTGAAACATGCAATAGATGAATTTATAGTGGAAACTTCACTTACAAACTCAATTTGTTTATGAGGGCCATTTTTATTTCAAGATGGTCAATTAAAACCTCAGGCTCCTCTACACAACCTTCAAAGATTGTTTCTTGTATAATTTTAGGCCACACTTTCTTCCAGGCAGATCTCAATGTCCATAGAGAGACATTTGTCCAGGATTTCTCAGTTAACTTCTCACAGGAAAAGATGTGATAATGTTCCTTTCAGACTCTCTAAGTGTTAAATCCTCATCTGAGACCATCTGGAATTACAAGTAGCCAGCATTCAAGTAGTAACTCAAGAATTGGGTCATAAGTTCAAACTAAACTTCCAGTCATAATGCAAATTGTTCCTATGTCAAACCAGTTGTAACTCGTGGGTCACTGTATATCAGCATATGCAGATAATTTTGTATTTGATTCAATTCATTCTGTCTATTCAAATAAGTTATTAATACATTCCAAAGGAACAAGCATTCAGCATCAAAGGAAAGAGATGGTTATTATGATATTCATAATAATACACCACATTTACCAGATCCACACTGTGAATTACCAGTTGCCCCAGTAGCTATTTTGTCCATGTAAGTTGTTCTCATGTAAATGAACAAAGTTTTCAATGATGAAACCTCATTAGTGATTCTTAATTTAAAGACTTCAATAGGAATTTTATGGTCCAGCCTATAGTCACCAGGGAAAGGTTCATGTGATTATGTGACAGTTGTTACATCACTCCAAGTACATAGTTCAGAAAAACAATTTTGAATGTTGGCAGGCCCCTTAGAGACTCATTAGGAAATCCAGACAACACTGTTGTTCCATGTCAAAGAAATTTGCCCTAATCAGTGCACATTTCTGGACCTCAGAATGGTTTGCACATCTAGAAATATTGATCTTCATTTACTTATTGCAGTATCTGTTAGATTAATGACTTTCAGCACTCATAGTAAGAAATGATGGAAAACCTCATTGGAAGGCACTTGAAAAATATATTTGATGTTGAGACTGTGCAAACTGGAATGAACTCTGCATTAATACTCAGCAAAACTACTTTACCTGCAAGTTGTTTAATTAACTAATCTCTCAATTTTTTAATCCACAATCCCTATTTATACAGAAATGATGCACTGATATATGCTTGCCTGAGTAAGCATGCATTTTTAAAACTAGTTGGAGATTATTAAATCACTGAATGATTTGTAAAAATAGAAGAAATATCCATGCCTCTAGAAATGCACATTGAAGGGATATTTACATATTCTATGTGTTGCTCACATGAGTTTTAATGTGTACAGCCCAGGCATAATTTTTTCTGACAGATGAGAGTGATTTTCTAGTTAAAATTGCTTAGGTTTGATTTTTTCAAAAAAGGTTCCCAAGTGTAATTAAAAGTATTAATACACACTCATAATTGTCTTTTTTCATATATGTAGAATCCTGAGCCATTTTCATTGATAAGTTCGGTAATGTGCCTAAGGAAACAAGCTCTCATATGAATTTATCAGCACTACCATTTGTCACTGCACTGGCTTTTGAACAAATATCTGAAGGCAGATGGGGGACAGGAGGTATACCAGATGTTCCTCCAGGATGGCATTTTACCAGATAGACAGCAAGGAAGCTCTCTGAGATAACTTGGGCCTTGACAGAGAGAGGAGGAAAACTAAGAAGTTCATGGTGGACTAAAATAAGTACATTTGAACATCAAAGAATAAAACCTCTTTAAATAAATTTAGATCCATCCATGCATAATGATACAAAGGTTAAAACATGTTACTGATCACTTTAACAGATGTTAATAAACCATTTCATCATTTTAAGCATCAGAAAAAAGTAGGAAACATGGAAGGATTTATACTGCTCACTCCAAACTAAACAACCCATCAAAGAGCTATGTGAGGTCTGTAAACACCTTAAATGAGCCCACCAGGGATGAGATTGTGAGTGTTCATTAGAGTTCACTTCAGCTGGTTTATAGTCAAGCTTAAATATTCACATGTAGCCAGATTGTTGACATATTCTTAACTAAAAACACAGGAATTTTTTTTCTATTCTCATTGCAAAACTGTAATTCATGTTATATCAAAAAAAGAGAGGATTGAAAAATTCAACCCATTTCAATAATATTTTAAAAGATAATATAAGAATTATGTTTACAAAATATCTTTAACAGAAAAAGACATACTTAAATTATTTAAAAATATATTATTTTAATTTACGTTAAAAGTAACAAGAGGTAGAGAAAGAAATTAGGTAGATGAAAACTATTAAAAGTACTATAATAATTAATAACCTTGACTGATGAACTCAGGCAAATTCACTGCACATTTTTTCATTTTTAAATTTTATTTCATTAGTACGTTTGTAGTGCATGCAGTTTGCCTTGGGGAGGAGGTGCATGTACTTCACACATTTGATCCATTTTTACTCCCCTTCTACTTCCCAGCCACCTGCACTTCTAAATTCCCATTTTTAATTTTTATTATTATGTTTACTATTATTAATTTTAGTTCATGTTTCCAGTGTATTACACTTATATTCATTGTGAGTATTTGGTAAATATACATGACACATCTTGAATATTTTTACATTCCCTCTCCTTCCAGCCTCCTTTCATTCAGGGTCTCTTTGACCCCTTTCTGTTTGCAAAAGATCTATCACTCTGTTTCCTTATATCAAACTTTTATTTTGCTCTTTAATTTTAGTTTCTCATGAAGGAGAAACCATTAGATTCTAACATTGTGTTTCTGATCTCTTGAACTTAAAATTATGGTCTCAAAATATGTCTTTGTCATTTTCTCATTGTTGAGACAAAATACCTGACAAGCACAAGTTAAGGCAGGAAAGGCTTATTTTACCTCACAGCTTATAGAGGTTTCAGTGCATAGTCAGCAGGCTTCAAGGCAGGGCTGAATAGCAGAGGGGCAGTGCAGAAGAGAAACAATTTATGGCATAGCAGGCAGAAGGAAGCAGCAACATCCAGCCTCCATTTGCATTTTATTCCACCCAGCCTACAAGCCTATGTATTGGTGCCACTCATACCCAGTGTAGGTATTCTTTTTTCAGTATATCCATTAAGCCACATCCAGAATCATGCTAATCCAAACAGTGACCTAATTTATTTATCTCTCCCATAAGCCACATTCATATATCCTAGATCTCACTACCTCTTAAAAGCCCAATTTATGAGGGCTTTGGGAGGACAACTAAATAAATGCTTTAACAAGGTGCATCCATTTTCCTACAAATCACTCAAGCTTATCTTTCTGTCTGGCAGAGTAATACTCCACTGTGTATAAATACCACATTTTTTCTATTCAGTTTACTGTTATTGGACTCACATGATGCTTCCAGGATTTAGTTATCATGAATTTTGCTGCTATAAACACAGACACGTATGTCTTTAACTCTTTGGGGAAGATGTCAAGAATTTGGATACCTGGGTCAAATGGAATTTCTATGTTTAGTTATTGGAGAAATTTCCACACTGATTTTCACAATAGTTGTACTAATTTATATTTCCATAAACAATGTAGAAGGGTTCATTTTTTCACCACAGCCATACTAGGATTTGTTGTTATTTAATTTCTTGATGATTGCCTTTATTTCTTGTGTTAGAGGAAATCATTGGTTGCTTTTAATTTGTTTTTGTTTAATGGCCAGAGATGAAGATCATTTTTTCATGTTAATGTTCATTTGTACATCTGAGTAGTGTCTATTCATTTTACTTGCCCATTTTTTAATTGTGTCTTTCATTTTTGGAGGTATAATTTTCTGGCATACAAGTACTCATATTAGATATTACTCCTTTGTCTGAGGAATAGTTTACAATGATTTTCCATCATAGGTTGTGTCTTTACTTGGTTGAATTTTTTCCTTTGCTATTTACGCACTTTTTAATTGGATACGATGACGTTTATTGATTTTGCTCTTGTTTTTAATGTATTTTTGTTCAGAAAGTCTTTCCTACACCTATGCCTTCAAGAATTTTACTGATTTTATCTTTCAGCAGGTTAATTGTTTGAATTCTAGTCCTTAGAATTTGATCCATTTTGGTTTTCATTCAGTATATGGTGAGAGTCATGGGTTCAGCTTCCATCTCCATAGAGATTGCCAGTTTTCCCAGACAATTTTCTAAAGAGCCTATCTTTCCTCCAAGGTATGCTTTGGTCACTTTGTCAGAACTCACATGTCTGAATGGTTTTAGGGATATTTCTGAATCCTCTCTTCTAGTTCTTTGGCACATATGACAGTTTTAGTGTCAGTACTGAGTAGTTTTCATCTCTCTAACCTTGGAGTATAACGTGAAGTCAGGCAATGTTATGCCTCCTGCTTTGCGCTTGTTGCCCAGAATTGTTGTTTTCTATTCTGACTCTCTTCTTCTTTCATATTCATTTTGGATATTTTTTTCTCTAGTTCTGTAAGCAATGCCATTGGTATTTTGATGAGGAATACTTTAAATCTATCAGTTTTGAAAATATGGCTATTTTGACAATATTAAATCTACCTATACCAGAAGAGGGGATATCTTTCCATTTTCTGATATGCTTTTCAATCTCCTTTTTAGTAGTTTTCACAAAAGAGTTTTTTAACTTCCTTGTTCAGATAAATTGTAAGGTATTTGATTTTTCTTGATGCTCTTGTGAATTTTTTTTTAAATTTCTTTCTACTGAGTTCATTATACATGTGCACAAAACCTATTGATTTGTGTGTTGATTTTGTATCCCGCTACATTGTTGTAAATGATTTATGAATTTTACCAGGTTTTTGGTGCAATTTTTTGGGTCATCTATGTAAAGAATTATGCCATCTGCATATCATAATAATTTGACTACTTCCTTTCCTACATTAATTCCTTTTGTTTATTTCTCATCCCTAATTTTTTTCCATTAATCTTTTGAGTACAGTGCTGAGCAGAATTGGTGAGAGTGGGCATCCTTATCTTCTTCCTAATTTAGAGAGAAACTTTCCAGCTTTTTCCCATTTAATAAGTTATTTGCCTCTGGTTTGTCATAAGTGGCTTTTATTAGATTTAGTAAGTCCTTTTGTAACTATTTTCTTCAGAGTTGGGTTTTTATTTTTCTACATGTCTCTTTGTTATTGTAGCTTCTCTCTCTATATATTTTTTTCATAAATTTAATTTAATTTTTTTGTATTAAATTCTTTTATTGGTACATTGTAGGTATACAACACAATTACATTTCTCATTGGGAATTGTACCTTTACATAATGCATCTTGGTTCTTATTTTTTCCCCATTCCTAGCCCTCCCTTCACTCCCTCCACCCTTCCCTATTTACAAAGCCTTTATTTCCATTTTTACCATTTCTCATCATTTTTCCTTTCCCTTCTTTCTTTTCCCCTGCCCCTCCCACTACCCCTACCCCTTTGGACTGTTTCTTCCTATTTTACATTATCGATTATTCATTCTAATCATTGGTACATTTTAGGTATACAATATAATGACATTCATCATTGGAAATTTGCATCTTTACATAGTCTCTCTTGGTTCTTATTTTTCACCCTTGCCCAGCCCTCCCTTCAACTCTATATATTTTTAAATTCCCATGAAACCAAATGTTAATATTATTCTTAATTTTACCACTAGTTAAGTTTCTTCTCCATTCTTTGCCTCAATATAATTATTTGTAACTTGAATCATTTGAATGTAACAACTTCATGTATAGCATAGTTTGACACAAATTATTCCTTAAATATCATTTATCATTTTAAAAAAATTAGTAAAATTTCCCCAAATGTGTTCAATTCTCCCATTTGCATTTATTTGTTCTCAGACTAAGAATGATAAAAAGTATTAATGCATTTTGTAACAATCAGAGACTTTTTAATTTGTGACCAGGCCCCAGCTGAGGGTCCTCACACCCAGGATTGGGCTCCAGCCCCAAATGTCCATTGGGGAGATGATCAGCTGTGAGGAGAGAGAAAGAGCCTTGGTCAGGAGCAAAGCCAGGAAGGACAGACACAAGCTTAAGGTCACCAGGAAGGGCCTAAGAGATATCCTGAGGATTTCTGGATAAGGGGAGGAAGGCAAGGATGCGGGTTTACATGGTGAGGGAGTTGCTCCTCAGGAAGGTTAGGCACCTGGCTGGGTATGGCAGGGCCTCAGCTCAGGCTGGATCTGTGAGAGGGCTGAGTGGAGTCCTTCAGTCCTGATGATGCTATCATGCTCCCAGAGGAATATGGCTCCTACTTAGGGGAGTGGCCTTGGCTCCTCAGCAGGGCTCACTGCTCTCTCTGGGTGAAATCCCTTTGAGGCAATCCTAATCCTGGAATCCAAAATGACTACAGTGTGAGGGCAATGACTGGAACTTCAGGGTGCAGCTTTGGAGATGTGGAACAGAATGTGGCAAAACCTGGTGCTTGCTTGTCCCAGCACATTTTGGAAGCATCTTGGAGTGCTCCATCTTTTGGGAGGATACCATCTAGGTAAATGTAGGTAATGATCTTGTTCTGACAGCTTCTAGACAGAAACTCCCTAAGTAAGGACCATGCCTATTTGCAGAGCTCAGCAGACAGCCCTCCCAAACTTTAATGCAATAAAAGAGATGGATATAAAATGAGACATAGATATTGGGCTTTATCCTGATTTTAGTAACCCATAGCACCTTTTTAGGCCCAGTACCTTTGGCATTGTTAAACTTTTAATTTTTATTTTGTGTTACCTCTTTATAATTTATTGCCAGGTAGTTCAGTCAAAGGTCTCATCTAAGGCATAGCTACTGGATGATTTGCACACTTGCCTTAGAAAATATTAGAAAACAAAAATGGTAATTCATTCACAATTTGATCAAAGGATACAGGCAGGTATTCAACACCTTGGAGCACACACAGTCCTTATATGTAGAAAATGGGAGAAAAGGCAGGTAACAGGAACTCACCCATGGATGCAGGGTTGGTTTTCAGAGGGCACAGAGAAGTTTCAACCTTACTTACTTCCAGGGCTGATAGGGGAAGAGGTGTCCACTCTTAGAATGAAGAAACTGGATTTTTGTACCTTTAAAAAATTTTTATCATTAAAGATCCATTTTGCCTCCAGGTTAAATTTCTGCTGGGTGCAGTACCAGTGTGTCATTGTTATGAACACGTATAATCTATCTAACTCTCCCATTGAAAGGGAAAACTAAATTCACTCTCTGAAATGGCCATAGTACTGTGAATATTTGTGCAAATACAGCTCCATGATGGTGGCATTTGCATTAACCTGTTTTCTATTATTAAAAGATATATGACCCTGGATGCTGTATAAAGACAGTAGGTTCCTTCAGGTCACAGTCAGGAGGCTGCAAGTCCAAGATCACACAGTCCCCTCAGCTCAGCCCCTGTGGGGGAGGCAATGGCAGTGACCTCCCAGTGAGAGGGCACTGGGAGGAAGCTCATGGTGACACAGGAAGCAGAGACAGAGCAGAGGTCAGGCTCTCTCAGAACAGCGCCCTCTGGTGGGGAGTAACTGGGGCAGCACCCAAAGACCTCACCCTGTCCCACTAAGGCCCCAGGTCTCAGATTCCACAGCTCCACACCACCCTGAGCTGCGGTCCATTACATGACTACCGGTAAACCACACCTGAAACATGACGACCTCCATGATCGTCTTCCATTTCCATCTTAGGAAAATGTATCCTCCAAGAAATTTAGTGTGTTCCAGTGAAAGTTGATGTTCTATTATTATTATATTTTTGTTACTGGGGATCAAACTTGGGACCTTGCACTTGCGAGGCCTCCACTGGAAACAATGAGCTAAATCCCTGCCCAGTGTCCTATTATTTTTATAATTCCTCAGCAACAAAGTTTTGTTTTCAATTTAGAAATCATTACAGATTTACCTTCATGTAATATGACATGCTGTCACATTTAATGTTGATTTATTTAAACATTGCATTGTTTGTTGTGCAAAGTACAAATCTGTTTTCTTAACACTGTATAAATTCTTAAAATCATTACCATTTTAACATACTATCCTCAATTTCAAATAAGAATTTCTTTTTCAATTGGTGATATTTTTTTCTTTTCACTTTTCTATTAATTTTGGGCAAATTGTCCTAATTGGGTGTTTAACACATCAAACATTTGTCAAAATAAGGACAACTATTTTACTTTTATCTTGTACTCACATTTTCTGTTTCCATATTTTCTGACACTTATTTTTCATCTTCAGTTTTTTGTTCTATACAAACACTATTTTAACATAATTTCTTCCACTTCATTTAAGTTACTGTTGTAAACACCTTGTCTTTTTCCATGAATATCTATAATGTTGATAATTTAGTTTCAAACTAATTAAAGTAAAATTTACATTTTTGATGTGATTTATATTCTTCAGGATCTATCATTAAATTTTCATATATTCATAAAAATCTTTCTGTAGCTTGAAACCCTTTTTAGCTTTCAACTGACAATAACCAACAGTAGTACTTGTGCTCCATAAAACAGCATAAATTGAATAAGTACCATTGCTGTCAAGGATATAAAGGAATATATATACATATATATATATATATGTATATATATGTATATATAATCCCTATTCAGCTCACACTCTGATGAAGGAAATGAGTGAAATAACAAGAAGAATAATCACTATAGCCTAAATACAATAAATTACCTTCTTGGTTATTTGCTTCTTGTTTTTTATAGAGTAACCTTACCAATGAGTGAGAGTCTGAGACAAAGTGACAAGAGCCAGTTCGGGTCAGGGTGAGGCTTCCAAGGAACACACACCACTGAGGAGAGAGCAGAGGTGGGGACCCCTCATACCTGTGGCCTGGGCTCCCAAAGGCTGTGAGGGGCTCCAGGGAACACAGAGAGGAGGCTTTGGGGACAGCAGCCATAGCTCCTCCTTACCCTACCCAGCGTTAATATGCCTGTTTCTTTACTTGAGTTTATTAGGTCCACTACCAATTTTTCACAGCAACATCTTCCTGGAAATGCATGCATATTTCAATACATATGTTGTACATGATGAATATATAATGTTGTCAATTAGAATGAGGAAATAAGCAAGACTAAAGGAATAACTTTTTCCATAGCACTTTATTTCCTCCTTGTGTTTCATAATGTACATCATAAATATTTTATTGTTACATGCCATTTTCTTTCATTTTTCTCTCATTCCCTCACTGCTTATTTAAGGGATGACCTCATCCATATACTCTGTGAGGAGTTTGGCAACATGTTTCATATTCCACATTTTCTATACACTTTTAATATGCTGGTTAGTGTAGTGTCCTTATGATCTTCTCATTTTCTGAAAACCCCATCTCTGAAAACAGGAGACTTTTGGGGAAAAGCTGAGATGGAAAAACTGTTGGGACTTCTTCTGCAGTAAGCAGGTCTTTTGCATATTCCTTGCATATAGTAAACTCATCCAAACACTTTAGAAAGTTTGCAATTGACATATGATTTGTTTAAAAGTCCTAACTATGAAATTCACACAAATGCTACAGAAAACCTTTAATCAGTTATCGGCACTTATTTCCAAAAGCATGACTACCACTAAGTTGGGTAGGAAATGCCACCTTAATTCTCCATACATCTCCCAAATAGAACATTCTTGCCATGAATTTCCTGATGGCACATTTCATCTGTTCATTTCTGAGACTGCAGATAATAGGGTTGAAGAGGGGGGAGATTACAGAGTAGAACATAGAAAGGACCATGTCCATGATGCCAGTAGAGATTGCAGAGGGTCTCAGACAAAGAAGGATGAGCTGAGGAAGACAGACACCACGAGAATGTGGGGGCACAGGTTGAAAAGGCCTTCTTCCTCTCTGCTCCCACTGGAAACCTAAGCACAGTAGAAAAGATGTGATTATAGGACTTGATGATATAAAAGAAATAGCTACCACCAATCATCATAGCAGAGACAAGATTTGCAATCTGTTGCTGAAGGTGTCAGAGCAAGACAGCTTCAGCAGAGAGGGGATGTCACAGAAGAGCTGCTGGACAGCATGCAAGTGGCAGAAGGCCAGCCTGAAGGTGTTGATGGTGTGCAGTGCTGCATAGATGAGGCCACTGAGCAGAGAGGTCAGTGTGCTGTGGACACACAGGCAAGGGCTCATGATCACAGGGTAATGGAGGCACCTGCAGATGGCTGCAAAGTGGTCTTGAGCCATGATGATGAGAAACACTACCTCTACAAATCCAAAGAATAACACAAGGAAGATCTGAGCTACACATCCTGCCTTTGAATTGGACCTTGTGTCCAGCAGGGAGTTTATGCAGGAATTAGGGACTGTGACAGAAATGTAGCAGGAGTCCAGGGTGGACAGGTTTTCAACGAAGAAGTAGATGGGCGTGTGAAGGCTCTTGTCAAGAGTGGTGAAAGCAGCAATGAGAAGGTTTCCCATTATGGTCATCAGATAAACCAGAGAGAAGAACGTGGCATAGAAAACCTGTACATCCCATATGCCAGAAATCTCCATGAGGAAAAAGTCCATCATCCTGGTGGAGTTGCACATCCATGGGTGATGTGGCCTCTGCCTGAGAAGAGAAGACAGAAAAGCTGAACCCAGGAAGATGCAGCCTATGAAAGATGCTTCTTTCCTGTGATACTGCATAGCTCTTCCTTTCTGTAATTTATATTTATGCTCTAATTTATATGGATGATATCTATATATACATAAATCTCCAATATAATGGAGATTCGTGAATGATTTAATATTCCACTAATTATATACCTACTGCTGTTATCACAGTTTTTTTTTTGTTTTGTTTTGTTTTTGGTACTGGGGATCAAACTCAGGTCCTTGCACTTGCGAGGCAGGCAACGGAACCACTGGGCTAAATCCCCGGCCCAGTTATCACAGTTTTGTGAGTAGTAAATGAAACAGAAGGCCCTGAATGTCATGGAATTTATACTGTTTCAGAAGAGAGTAATACTATACGATTAAATATTTCACAAAAAGCTCAATATTTCCAATAATTTTGAATGGTTCCATGAAAGGTTACAAAGGTATGTACTACTGGAAGAAGTAAGGTATCCTGAATATAGTAATGATTTTTGGAAGGTGGAAAGGTGCCAACAGAATAAACTCACAGATTTTAATTCTTTCCTCCAAAACTGGTGGTGGTGGTGGTGGGGTTGTGTGTATTTGTGTATTTGTTTTTCTCTTTGTACAGAGAACACCAATATTTATCTGTTGAACAGATTTAATGAATTAGGTTATTGCTCAGTATTTTCATACTTTGGTTAGAGGGAGAGACTGAATTGTGGAGCTTAAACCCTAATCCTATAAGATGTAAAACCAATATTAGAATAATAATTTTATGCTGAGGGAACTAAGAACATGGCAAAATATATCCTTGCTAAAGGATTTTGCTGATTGGTAGGCTAAAAGTTTATTATGTGGAATATTTCTTTCTGGTAAAAAAGTGGGAGTTGGCTAATTTTGAGCTTTGCTTATAGGATGCATTTGTATTTGAGGAATTACAAGAAAGACTTCTGTTGCTGTGTCAATCAATACACCTTAGGACCAGGGATTTAGCTCAGTGCTGCTGTGCTTGCCTCACAAGCACAAGGTCCTGAGTTTGATCCCTGGCATGACATTAAAAAAAAAAAAAAGTAAGTAAGTAAATAAATAAATAAATAAAACACCTTAACTATCTAATGTCCTGAGAGGATTTTCTGAAGCTCTAATTATGACATCATGCCCTATATTAAACACCTGTTTTATGAAGCCACCTTTTCCATAAGCATTGCTATACTCATGCATCACTGTATTTAATGACTATGACCTTAATCTCCTCTGGGTTTGGAGTTGAAATTTCCACAACTACAAAACTTATGATTTATCCCAAATGAAATATATGTGCAACTAACTGAACCCAGTGTGTTCAACTCTAGATTAGAAAGGGCACACCTGAAATACACACAGTTTAATGTTTTAATTAATATTTTGCTATAACTTGCAAATATAGAAATATGTAGTTTTCAATTTTGGATGAGGTATAATTTTATTGGTATAAATAAACCTAACATCCTGGATTTAAGTAACAGTTTTTTTTTTTCCTGAAGAGTAAAATTTCTTGATGGTAAAAGTATAGATGTTAAATGTTTACATTTGCACAAGGAAGACATGTCAATATATTTTCTGAATTAAATAGCTTTGCACCATCAAGAAGTAGTGCACTTCCTTACAATTTATTTAAATAAGTTTAGTGATTAGTTTTTTTTCAAAATGTATTACTTGCTGGTAAAATAAGTACCACCTGTGTTTCTCTTCTATTTCAGCACTGAGGGCTTCCTCAAACAGACTGCTGCATTCTTTAGCAGGACCACTTCATACCTTGTGATGTATTATAATTGGTATAAATCTTCAGATTACTTCAAGATGAAGTCAGTGAAGGCTGGAAGCATCAATTTCTTTAATTTTGTTATTTTGTGAAATAATCTTTGGTGAAAAGGCAGCTTTCTAATTGACAGAATAACACACTTTATAAACAGCACATGGTTTTGGATTTAAAAATTTGATTTCGGCTGGGGATTTAGATCAGTGGTTCCAGCATCTGCCTTGAAAGCAGAAGGTCCCGAGTTCGATCCCTGGTACAAAAAAATTTTGGTTTGTCCTCTGCCAAACTACTTACTAGTGGTCCAGCTTATTCTCTGTTATCAAACTGACTCTGAAGGCATTAATATATGTTTCAGGTATTTACTATATACAAACATTTCCAAAACTATTATAGAATTAAAATGATAAACTACAAAAACTTTAATTCATTATTAATGTAGTTTGCAGTTGTTGTCACAGAAAGTATAAGGCTCATCTCACACCTAAAAATGATAACATTTTATATTTAAAATATTTAATCCCTTTTTGTGCCCCTTCTAATTTAAATCTTGCTGTTAGTAATATCATGCATCTAGATGATAAATAAATAAATAATTTATTTATTTATTATTTTGTACTGGGAATCGAACTTGGGACCTTGCACTTGCGGGGCAGGTGCGGGAACCACTGAACTAAATCCCCAGCCTTAATCTATTTTTTAAATGAAGTCATAATGATTTCTTCCAAATAGAATCATTAAATTCAGATCATTCTTTGTTCACTAATTGGACTGAATTTTCTTTAATAGAAAATAACTATAATATATAGGCTTTGTGTAACAAAAAGAAAGGTTATATTTTGGACTTTGTAGAATTTTTTCAAAAATCTATTAATTAAAACCTCAGTTACATTCCTCATGAAATCACACATTTACACATTCACTTTTAGGCATTCAAGAAATTGTGATTGGGGCCGGGGATTTAGCTCAGTGGTTTTGCCGCCTGCTGCTCAAGCACAAGGACCCGAGTTTGATCCCTGGTACCAAAAAAAAAAACAACCCAACAACAACAAAAAGAAATTGTGATTGATTATCTAACATTTATCAGCCTAGGCCCAGCTAAAAATTATTGACTAATAAACAATGCACTGTCACCTGTTATCTTTACACAATATGGCCCATTTAAGAGTATTTTTAGAACACTTACAATATTGCATTTTATGTGCATTTCATTACATGTATGTTCCTCTATTTTTCTCTTAAGCTATTTTTCTTCTCAGAAGAAGTATTAGATGCAGTCTCCTTTTGCACTGCCTGGAGATTTGTGGAACAAGTAAGTGATTTTTGGTTTGTAAATTTCTCAGTTGACAGCAATACAAACACTGTTCTGAATGTCTTTGCCCACCTGCTCTGCCACAGTCTGAAGTGATTGGTTTGTTGCAGGGTCCTGACCCACTCCTTCATTGCTTTTTTGTTTCTAATTCATAGTACTAAGCTATTTTTTTCCTACATTTAATGATACATTCAGTTCTATGAACTATTTCATGAATTATTACTGAAATATTAATCTAAATTAATTTATATCAGCATTTACAGTTTTATTTTAATTTAACCCATTCTGCCTTCACAAATAAGTTAGGAAGGAAGTCCAAAGGAGTGAACATAAAGCATCAAATATAAGAAAGGAAATAGTCATCATGATATGAGTAATAATAAACTACTCTCTCCACACTGCAGTAGAGAGTCAGGTCTTCTAGTGGTACCTTCTGCCATGGAACGTGCAAATGTAGTGGAACAAATTCTTCACAGTAAACATCATTGATTTCTTCTTTTAAACACTTCAAAAGGAATTTTATGGTCTAAATATAGTCAACAGGGACAGATTTATAAAAGTATGTGACAAAATTCTGACATCATTCCAAGCAAGTTCTTTTGGAAAATAAGTTCAAACATCTACAAGTCTCCAGAGTCTCAGCAGAACTCAAAAGAGAATTGTTTCTCAGTGATAATGAATTTGGCCTAAACTACAGATATGGACATCAGAGAGATTCGTAAGTCTGGGAATTCTGACTTCTATGACTTTCCTAAATTTTCAGGTTATTGGCTTTTCATGGTAGTGAGAACTGATGTATCACTCTGAAGTAATGGTTAGAAGGAGCTCCGGGGTTAAACTTGGCAACAAATTGAGTAACTACTTCCTCTCTTAAAGATTTTATAGATACTCTAGCTATCCAGCAATGTTGCAGAGAGATATCTACTAGCCCTAGGAAACATTTGCGTAGCTATGATAAGGAATACATCTTATAGCAAATAATATGGAGCCTCCTTTAGTAAGGCAGGGAGTTATGTCTCCAGAGGGCATGCCCTGAGCCTTCCACAGGCCTACCCTAGGCAGTTTTCCGCAGGTGCTGTGACAGCAGGTGGCCCTGTGTAAAAACAGTAGTCAGTTTTTTCAGCATCTGCCTTTCCTATTACCCAGTAGGGAGCCATGCTGTTATTCCAGTGATATTCCTTGGTCATTTCTGGTTAGTATTTGATGTGCATTATTTCAAAATGTCTAGATAAACCAGAAAATAAAACCAAAAAATCAAATTCTGCTGTTATAAAGCATAATGGGTGATGGGACTGAGGTGAATGTGGGAGAAAGAATGTGATTTAAATTAAATAATCAGATGCACTGCTACAATTTTTGGAAGTGATACTTGGAATAAAAAGAACAAAGGAGAAATATAAATTTAAAGTGCAGGGTTCAGTTGTGTTAAGTGTATTCATATTGATTTGTAACAGATTTCCAACATTTTCATCTTTCAAAACTGAAATGTTAAATGCAAGAAACAACAACTCTTGCATGGAGAAACAGCTTAACTTAGAACAGTTCTTATGTTTATAGATCCGTTTTAACCTCCAAGACACATTTTCTCTTGTGTGTAATACCGTGTTGTTGCTGTTCTCAACATGGATAATCTATCTATGCAATTCTACTGTGGAAGGGGAAAATTATATTCACTCTCTGATCTGGCTACAGGGCTATAAGTAGTTTTGCTAATGCAGCTCCATGATGGTCATATATATATTTTAAACTATAGCAAAATATATGAGTCTGGGTTCTGTATGAAGACAGTAAGTTCCTTCAGGTCACAGTCAGGAGGCTGCAAGCCCTAGATTACACAGTCCCCTCAGCTCAGCCCCTGTGGGGGAGGCAATGGCAGTGACCTCCCAGTAAGAGGGCACTGGGAGGAAGCTCATGGTGACACAGGAAGCAGAGACAGAGCAGAGGTCAGGCTCTCTCAGAACAGCGCCCTCTGGTGGGCACTAACTGGGGCTCACAGGAGCAGCTCCCAAAGACTTCACCCTGTCCCACTAAGGCCTCGGGGCTCAGATTCCACAGCTGGACATCACCCTGAGCTGCAGTCCATCACGTGACTGCGGGTAAACCACACCTGAAACATGATGACCTCCGTGATCCTCTTCCATTTCCATCTGTGAAAAATATATCTTCCAAGAAATTTAGTGTGTTCAGTAGAAATTGATATACCATTATTTTTACAGTAACTCAGAAAAGTCTTTATTGCAATTCATGATGAATGAACTTACCCTAGATGTCATTATAGATTTTGCCCTTTACATAAAAGCATTTAATCTAATTTAATTGCGATTTTCTTAAAAGTTGTATTTTTATATCAATAGTGTAAATTCTTCTGTCTTGATACATGAAAATTGGCTCAAAACATAAACTTTTAAACTTTTATCCCTAATTTCTAATATGAATAAGTAATTAACATTTCTGAGCTCTTCATTTTATCTTATTCTGTGTAAATGTTGCCTTTTAATAAGCTAATTATCACACCAAAAATTTTGGCAAAACAAGTACTACTATTTTACTTTTAAACTCATATCTTCTGTTTTTGTTCTTTCTTGCAATTAATTTTCATATTCAGCTGATTACTCTATGAAAACACTATTTTAACATAATTTCTCCCACTTTGTATAAGTACTGTTTTTAATATCTTATCTGCCTCCATTAATGCCTATGATGCTAATGATCTAGTTTCAACCTACCCATTTAGAGCAAATTTTAAAATTTGGAAGAATAATCTATATTCTTTAGTTTTTAATTCTATCAGTCATTAAATTTCTAACTTTTCATATTCATCCTTCTGTAGCATGAGACTCTATAATTTTAAACTACCAATAATAACCATATTAGTAATTATGTTTTATATAAAATTATAAATTTATCAATTACTAACTCTGCAGACATTTTAAACAAACTAAACATACACAATCCCTGTCCAGCTTCCACTCTGAGGAAGGGGGTGAGTAAATAATGAGGATAATAATAATAACGTAACTTGATGAAATGTCTTATATGAGAAATTATTTGGTTCTTATATTGCATAGAAGGAAAACAAGGGACCCTGGTTGTCTTTACTATCTACAACACTTCCGATGAACAATAAAAATGTCAAGCTAGTCTTTTTGGTGGGAGAGATTTAGAGAAAGCCTTGCCTGGCTCAAACTGATCGAAGCCACCCATCCCCTCAGCTGGATTCCAAAGACTGCTGGGCCCTGGGTAGCCGAGGAAGTTAGGGCAGAATGCCAGCCGGATTGGCCTTGGGAGCTGCACAGGAACTGGTAAAGCCCGCCTATGGGTATGTCTTGGTGGGCCATGGACATGTGGCCTCAGGGTCACTCTTTGGCCCCTCTCTCCTTCTGTGGCCCTGCTTCCCAGGAAACTATGGAATAAACTTTTCCCAATCAGTGAGCTAAATGAAACCATTCCTCCTTTAAATTGTGGATGTCAAGTATTGGGCCTCAGTGATGAAAAAGATACCTGCTACAAACTTTGGTAAAAGAAAACTGGGGCCTTGACCAGGTGACTCTCAAGCTCTTAACACTCGTTTGCTGGAGGAGTGTAGAAAGGTTGGCATATACCAGCAAGAGACCCTGAAGAATGCTGTAAGCTAAGTCACAGGGATAATTCTGGTCAGCAATCAGAAGAACAGAATGTTTTTAGAGATGCTGACTATAAAACAGGCTCAGGAGATTTAATTTTTGAACAAAGACTACAGTAGCATATGAATACAAGAAGATGTGTGCTTTGCTTGGCAAAAAAATGTGTCTATTTTTGCCTATGTCCTGACACTACACAGGAGATTGGGACAAGCAGAGTGGACTAATCAACCTGTGGGAGGAAATTTCACGGCAGCCCCACATTCAGGCTGTGGCAGAGGTTCTACTTCTGCTTTTATCCAATTTAAAGGTGGTTAAGACAGAAAAGAAAAATTTGAGAAACTTTTTAATTTGGGGCTAGAAAAAACCATCTGTAAAGTTAGGGCCAACAGAAATATGACTACTAAAGAGGTTAGTGGAGTTGAAAAGAAACCAATACTTGGGCTGGGGATTTAGCTCAGTGGCACTGTGCCAGCCTTGCAAGTGCAAGGTCCTAAGTTAGATCCCTAGTACAAAAAAAAAAAAGAAAAAAGAAAGTAGAAAGAAAGAAGAAAGAAAGAAAAAGAGAAAGAGACCAATACTTTGTACTGAGATAAAATGAAAGATAGAGATCAGCAAGTCCCTACTCATTCAAAGCTCAAGCATGCAAAGTTGCAAAACTTTCACGTGAGAAGACAGTCCCTTAAACCCCTGTTTGAGAAGGCCATCCTAGGATATTGGTTCCCCATATTTGTTTCACAGAGCTCAGCAGTCCAGAAACTCAGAGGATATTGTGGCCATGGAACAACTGGGCCTCAGGACTGTTTCTGTTGATCACACACCATGTCTCATGTGTGTGCCTAGTGCGTGAAGATGGAGGGATCCCACGTGGGGTCCTTGGTATCCGAGGCACACACTGCAGCATTAAGATGCACCTCCCCACCTCAGTTTCAGTTTTGTGTATTTTACTCAAATGAACAAGAGAAGAATATATTATACATGGGAAGAGAGTTTTACATTAAATTGTATTTAATAGGTTTTGTTTGTAATAAAGAATACAAGAATGAGAAATAGCATTCTTGATTTTGATATATTTAAACAATTATTAATAGTTTTCTGTATATCAGCAGAAAAAGTCCAAAAAGTAATAGAAAAAAATATTTCACGCACTAGACCAACAAACCAGGAAATACCCAGGGACATTTCTATGTACTGATACAAATAACTTTAACAGAAAATATATGCAAAATATACAGTGCTTTTGTTTGTTTTTGTGGTACTTGTGATTGTACATTGAGCCTTACACATGCTATATGCAGGACACCTACACTGGGAGATCTACCCCCAAATCTTTATATCTTATTTCAAGTCAAGGTCTTACTCAGTTGCCAGGCTGGCCTTGAACTTGAAATCCACCTGCCTATGCACCCCAGGAAGCTGAATTACACACATGTGACATTATTCATGGCAAAAAATACACAATAATTTTAAGAGATATGAAATATATTTGAGAATACATGAATAGGAAGAACATTATGCAGCGAACCTCATGATACTAAAAATGACAATGCTGATCAACTGAAAGGGGCATTTGTTGCTTTCATAAGGGAAGATTGAATAGGAGGAGGAGAGATGGTCTGAAGTTTGCAAGCACTGGCCTGCCCAGCCTTCCCAGCTCTCTGACTGTGGCTCCTCTCCAGCTCTGTCCTCAGGTTTATCATGTCAGAAATCCCAGTGAGCCAGAGAGTAACAACATATGGGAGTGTTTGCAAGTGTTGTGGGAGTTTGTGAAATTTCTCACCACTGTGCCAATTACAAAGAAACCCCTCTTTGGACTTCCTGTTGTTATTATGTGAATGAAAGAGAAGAGAAAGTTTTAGGGAGTTGGTATTGTGTAAAAGAAGGACATGTAATTACCACCCTATGGTGTTTTCAAGAGAAGAAAGCTAATTTCAGTTCTTCTCCTAGGAGAGGAGATGAGAAAGAATGCAAACTTTTATAATTAAAGACAGGGGAATGGATTCCCTGAGGGCTAAAATTTTAATTTTTTCTCTTTCTGTTAATTTACCAATGATAATAAAGATTAAAATTCTGTTAGGCCCTGGGTTTTTATGATGGAAATATAAAAACAGGCAAGATACACATTCTGCAGTGCCAGGAAGGCAATCCCTTTGGAAATAGACACTATTCAGACTAATGCTGCAGAGGTAAGGTAAACCTCTGGTTAGCTGGGACAGTGTGCAAGCCAGTCATGTGCTGAACGCGGTGATGACTGACTTCATTTCTTAGGTGATGTTTTGCTAAGTATTTTGTAAGTGTTCTTTTATTTTCTCTGTACAATCGTGCATTGCGAAAGGTGGTGTGACTCTCGTTTTATGGGTAATGGTCTCAAGGTTGAAGAAGTTATGAATGGCCTCCCCCATCAATAAAAAGTATTACAAAATATAGTATTATTATCACTATTATTTATTACTAATGTCCTCATATTCCAGATGTGAGGAAGAAACTGATGGTGGATGGAAATCGGCAGAATAGCAGCAGACAAGACCAAGGACAGAACCAAATTATTTTTCAAAAGGTAGAACCAGGTCACAGTCTGTTCTCTGTTAATAATCCCAGATCAGCTTGTATTAACAGTTCCTCTAAAACCTGCATATATATTTCACATTGTTTTATTAAATTTCTAACAAACCAAAAATTACTTGTAATAAATTTGTTAGATATGATATACTATTGCCAGCAGTTTTGAAAGACAGTAGGACTCTTGCTGCTCACATAGCCCTTTGGTTCAGTTCTATAGATCATCATTATGCCAGTGCTGACACTTCTCCCGTGGGGCAACAGGGGTGTAATCTTCCATACTAAACTCCAGAAGATGCCCCTCAGTGATCTATGTGTTCAGTGACATTTACCTCATGAGGCTCACTGCTGCCTCTGCTTGTAGCAGTGATGATAAATCACATCATCAGTGCTCTTGCAGGTTGAGTTTTGTTATTAGAAATAGGAGCTCTCAACTTGTTTGCTATCAGGAGATAATTTTTATTCATTCCTTAATTCTTCCTGACACAAAATGGAAAATTCAGTTTAGCCAGCACAATTGATTACTCTAAGGGAAGCAATGGAACATCGCTCCACAGAATGATTTCTTTCTTCTTTTAGTCAATTATGAGCACCCAGTGTATCTTTCTTTATCTCCCTCATCGATGGTTGAGCATATGTTCATGATTTTCAGGGTTTCTGGGTTATTATTGCTATGGGTGTGCACACCCTATCTCTGTGTTGTGAAATCTGATGATCCTCCTTAGAGAAATGATGTGGTTAAGGCATAAAATGGACACTAAAAAGACTTGAGGTTAAGAAATAGAAATAACATTAAAAATTCTAAACAAATGAACTATCTGTCCTTCCAAGTGATGGAGTTTAATTTCAAAGAAAATAATTGGATGAAGTAAAAATAAAAGATAATGAGTAAAGGGATGGTAAGTAAAACATGATAACTAAGGGGAAACAAGAAAACAGGCCAAATGTAAAATCAAGTATAAAATGTCATACCACATTGTGCATGTCTGTGTTGCATTATTAGCTTTCTCTAAACATTTAAATAAAACAATATGTCAAAAGTTCAAGTCTACTCTGAAAAATCTGCTTAGTATATCTCAAACACATAGCAGGCTGTTATTCCAAATATTCTACTTTTTCTAGTAACAAGTATCTTTAACATTTTTAAGTGCAGAAAATATTTCCACAAACATTCTTTTTATGCAAGAACATACAAATCCCTCTTGGAATCCTGGTTTAACACAAAACATATTTTAGGTTTATCTCCATCCTAGATACCTGACAATAGGCCTCCAAATTTGATGTTATCTATCAATGCCTAAAAATAAAGCAGACTTTGGAGGAAGGATAAAAGAAATTAACATAGGATGAAAACAAAGAAATGTAATTTTTAAAATGTGTGTCTTGTAACACAATTCAAAATAGCCAACATATGAAACCAGCTGAGGTGTCTTTTGATTAGCAAAAAGAGAAAGAAAATGTGGTACATAAGCACAATGGAGTACTATTTAGTCATTAAGAATAGTGTCATTTGTCATTTGCAGGAAAATAGATGGATGTGCAGAACATCATGTTGAGCAAAAAAGGCCAGATTCAGAAATACAAATACTGTGTGGTTTCCCTAATGTGTGGAATCTAAAAAACATGTCATCAAAGCAGAAGGGAGACAAGAGCAAGGGTGAGGAGAGGGGAAGGGTGTGCTGTAGTGGAGGGTGGGTATGAATGAAACACATCATGCACCCTGAAGCAAACAAAAGTGACACACAAGGGAGTTGTGAAGGGAGGCTGCGCTCAGAGGGACCTGGCCACACAGAAGTGCTCAGTTCCCACATGGCCCAGAGTCTCCCAGGGCTCACATGGGCAGCTTGGTTCTGGGGCCATGAAGCAAGGAGGGGGTGACACCTTTCAGGCCCCACAAGCAGCACCCCAGAGCAAACCCTACGCAATCGCAGGGACCCAAGGTGATCCTCAGAGAGCTTTGTTAGAGGAAGCTCCCTGGGCTGCTGCAGCTCTGCCTCCATGAAGCATCCATGCGGAGCAGCGAGATCTTGCTGTGGATGTCTCCCCTCCTAGCCTGTGAGCTAATGAAGCCCATTTTCCTAGAAATCCTCCCACCGCAGTAACTGAAATCATCCTAGAATACCATGGACTGCCAGGAGTTCTGGAGTGAGAGGCCCAGGCGGGCCTGGTACTCTTCCCAGAGACAGGGGGAGCTGGACATCTAGCTTCTCAACTGCGAGGGTGCAGACTGCTACTGTTTTAAACCACCCCCAGCTGCGTACTTCCAAGAAAACTGCAACTTCAAACTTACAATCAAGTTGCCCAAAGTCACAATGCCTTTTTCTCTGATGACTTCTTTTTCTTCCAAACTTCTAAGTCTTCAATTCATAAGAGTATTAAAAATAAAATAAGCTTGTAAATTGGGCCTTTTCTTCTTTGCAGAATCTGTACATGTAAATACCCAGGAATTTCCCCCTAAGGAAATAGTATTAATTGGGCCCCCTCTGTCTAAGCTTCCACACACCATGGATTCTCCTGACACGTGGACCACTAGCTGCCAGGCAGTAGGAACACACACCTATGCCACTTGTCTTCAGACACCCCAGGGTCCCATCAGTCCCCACCCCAGGCCACAGCCCTCTTCCCCCCATTCCTTCCTGGGTGTGCATTTATTTGGTTGTTGCCTAATAAATCTGCCTGTGGCTTTCAGCTACTCAGCCTGAAAGCTCTTTTTTGATGAGTCCATGAAGCTACTCAGTGAGTCTAACCGTTCTATTCATGAGTCTTGCTTTTATTTTGACATTATGTTTGTTGTCTGAGAAATTCACCCTCAGTAGCAAAATTTCTTTTCATGTGTATTATTTTATGCACTAATATTTCACACTATTATGAATGACAAAGGTCTAAATAAAAATTAGAAAAATTATTAAAAATAAGACAAAAAATACGTTAAAAATAAAAAGCCTCCTTCAGGGAATGTCTCTATTGTCATAATAGCGTCAGTAGGAGTGTGCAGATCTGTGTCAATTAGTCTTTGCAAGCCAACAGCTGTCCCTTGAGTTTCCAGCTGATTTCTTGCAGAAAGACGCAAGTTGAGCTCCCTGACCTCCTGCTGGATTGAAATCTGCAAGGTTCCACTGCAGGTCCAGCTGCCCTTCCCCTGAAGATAGTCCAGGTTCTGATGGGAGGTGGTGATCCCTCCAACTTATCAACTATGATGGTCTGGTGTTCCCTTATTGCAAAGATTTTCTTCACTTTTCTAATGGGCTTCAATTTTCATCTAGGAGCCTCAGCGAGGCACTCTTTGTCTTGTGCACTTCTGCTCTATCTTCTGGAGCTCAGATTAATGGTGTTTTTGACCCAGTGCCCTCTGTGGTGTGGATCCAAGTGCTGGCATGGCCCAGTGACCAGAGGTAAGGGGTGCGGTGGTGCCCGTGTGCCTCTGCTCCTCCACTCCTCTGCACCAAAGGGACCCCTCTGTTCTTCTGATGCCTCACAGTTCTAGTGGAGAGAAGTGTGAAGCAACTTGTCCTGGGTGTTGCTACTTCTGAGGCTCTGGAAGGAAGAATACATTCTGTGTCCTACAGCTTCCTGTTATGTCTCCATGTTGTGGTGTTTCTCAGTTTAGTTGGCTCATTCCAATACCAGCCTCCTTACCCCAGAGCACTCTGTAAGTCAGTATTCCCATTGTCACAAGGACATCTTCCTTTGAGGACATCAGTCCTTTTAGGGTAATGGTCAGCCTTATTCCAGTATGAAACTCACCTAATTGATCACATGTTTGTGACTCTATTTCCATACATGCTGATGTTCTCAGGAGGTTATGGTTTCAGCATTACTTTTGGGGGAAGATGACAATGTGAATGTCTATAATGGGCTACTGAGAAAAGGGTCCAGTTTTTGATTTACATAATTGCAGTATTAAATAAATTAATAATAATTTTTCTCATTGGACCGTTTACTTTGTGGAACATTGAATGTAAATTGAAGCCAAACACTCTAAGCTTTAAAGCAATAAACAAACATGGAGCTTTTGTCATGACTAGTGATAAAAGTGTCTTTTGTACTGTGATAGGCACAAATCTAACTTTTGACTTATATTATTGTGCCAACCAAATGCTGACCAAAGATAGTTTTATCATTAACAGATATCTAAACCAGGCTAGTTACAGTTACTCTTTGCCTGTGGGACATATGGTTATTGCAAAAATTCTATCCACAAAATAATATTCCATATTGTCATTCTATGTTTTCAACTGAGAAAATGATACTCAAAGGCAGTATTTAGAACAAGTTCCAATATTTCCTAAGTGAAAAACTTTGGAGTGCACTAAGTTTTATTTTGAATTTGTGCTTATTAAGCTTTGAGTCTCTTAATTTTGGTTTTATTGTATTGATCACTGACTTACAGAAATTTCTAGAACCAGATATTTTGTAAGACACTAGGTAAAATTTCAACAAATGAATAAACTCATTTCACCTTTTATGGTACTAAATAAAGTGTACATTTTCAGTGGCTTGGGAGAATCAGACCTTCAATTCTGACTTCATCCTGCTGGGAATCTTCAATCACAGCTCCTTCTACACCTTCCTCTTCACCCTAGTCCTGGACATCTTCACAGTGGCCTGCACGGGGATCACAGCCATGGTCCTGCTCATCAACCTGGATGCCGAGCTGCACATGCCCATGTACTTCCTCCTCAGCCAGCTCTCCCTCATGGACCTCATGCTCATCCAACCACTGTCCCTAAGATGGTGGTCAATTTCCTGTCTGGCAGCCAGGCCATTTCAGTGGCTGGTTGTGGCACATAAATATTTTTCTCTTCATTGCTGCTTGGAGCTGAGGGTTTCCTGCTGGCTGTCATGGCTTATCACTGCTATATTGCCATTTGCCGCCCTCTGAGACACACCAATCTCATGAGTCCCAAAATTTTGGGACTCATGGCTGCTTCCTTCTGGATCCTGGGCTCTAGTGATGGAATCATTGATGCGGTAGCTACATTTTCCTTCTCTTATAGTGGGTCCCGGGAAATAGCCCACTTTTTCTGTGACTTCCCTTCCTTGCTAATTCTCTCATGCAATGACACATCCACATTGAAGAGATTCTTTTTATTTGTTGTATAGTGATGATTGGTTTGCCCATAGCAATCATCATTGCTTCCTACACTTATGTTATTCTGGCTGTCATCCGCATGGGATCTGGCGAGGGTCTCCACAAAGCTTTTGCCTCCTGCTCCTCCCACCTGATGGTGGTGGGCATGTACTCTGGAGCAGTGATGTTCATGTACATCAGGCCTACGTCTGACTGGTCACCTACCCAGGACAAGATAGTGCCTGTCTTCTACACCATCCTCACACCCATGCTGAATCCCCTCATCTACAGCCTAAGGAACAGAGGAGTCAGCAGAGCCTCCATGAAAGGGTTGAGGTGGAGCAAGGCTTGAGAATGTGTTGTCTAATTATCTCTTTGCTTTGGCCTGTACTACATTCTTTTTATACTCATTTTTTAAGATTCAATCCTAAACAAAATACTCATTCTGCATATGGTTTTGGAATGACAAGTTTGTAGGCAAGTCTATAATACTTCCGTGTTGTTTTAGGTTCAATGCCATCCGTGTGCTGTTAGTTTTCTCAGCAGCAGAGAATGTGAGAGTTGTGGGCCGTGTAAGCCTCCACCCAGCTCTTAGAAGAAAGCCTGGGAGGCCAACAGCATGGCCCTGAGAGGGCAGCGTGTGAAGCCGTGAGAGGCAAGAGAAAAGTGGAGTGGAGAGACCAGGAAGTCAGAAGTGCCAAAAACATGGATCAGCAGTGGGGAGAACCCCAGGTACTGAGCGGAGCCAACAAGGGTGGGGCTGTCCTAACCCATGGAGTTCATCACTCTCCACACCTTGCCCAGGTGCTGGGTGGAGATATGGGACGTAATATTTGCCCTGCTGTGTTTGGCTCTTGCTTCGGTCTGGTTCTTTTCTGTTCCTCTATTTCTCCTTCTGGAATGGGAATGCTTACCCTGTGCCATAGCATGCCAGCAGTGTTTAACTTTCCTTTTGATTTTGACAGGGGCTCACAGCTAAGATTGTGTCTTGATTCTCAGATTGAGACTTTGGACTTGGTCTTTCAACAGTGATGAAACTATTAAAACTTTGGCAACGTGAAGGACTAAATGCATTCTGCATAGAGAGATAGCCATAAGTCTTTTGAGGGCCAGGCTTGAATGTGATGGTTCAGATAAAAATGTCCCCCATGTGTTCAAAGTTTGGGCCTTTGGAAGATGCTTCTTGACTCCAGAGCTGATAGTGCTGCTATCAAGAGACACCTAGTTAGAGAAGCTGTTTATTGGTAGCATAAGCTGAAAGGATGGAAATCCCTACCTGGATACTCCTTTTTCTCTCTGGCTTCTTGCTGCTGCAATGCTATCAACTTCACTGCATGGCAGGCCTTTCCACCATGTGCAGTTTCTACGTTGGAGCCAGTCTACCAGGGGCTATGTCCATATATCAAAATCATCTTTCCTCCTTTAGATTGCAGGTGTTTGGCATTTCATCCCAGTGATGAAAAAGTGACTTTCTAAAATAATTAAAATTATTGGAAAGGAAAGTTCATTGAGGCACTACTTAAATATAAGTCATTCCAAAGAGAAGACAGGCTTCTGACTTTTTATGCAGTTTGGTCAATTCCCACCACGCAGCAGATATCCATTATGCAGGGAAGTCTTCCACAACCCCTCATGTGAACTCACTCCTACTTTGAACCCAGTATTACCAATAATTTAACATCTTCCTGCATCATTTATTTATATTTATGTCATACATGAAATCCACATCTGTATTGAACATGGATTAGAGGGTGTATATTTTTGTGTTTCTCAAGTTACTACTACTAATAAAATTATTATAAAATTTTATTTATAGAAACAATTATGACCACTTTGCTTATCATGAAAAGGAAACATCTCTGTACTTTAGTGTTTGGAGGGATTTAGGGCATTGAGGCAGCCAGGACAATGCAACTAAAGACACTAGGAAGGAGGACTTCTTTACCTGCTGTGGGAAGTGGCAAGGACAATGGGATAAGCGTTTGAAATGTTTTTTCATAGTATTTCTTTTTCCTGTCAGTACTCACCATACTTTCAGATCATACCTTGTAAGTCTGTGAGGTGCTGAAGCCTACACTAGTGGGGTCCCTTGGGCTCCTCCCCCTCACCTGTATCCCTTCCAGGACTCACACCCCCTCCTCCTGCTACACTGCTCTGCTCTTAATGCTTAGCTTCTCTTCCTCCCACTCTTCTCCTGCTGGAAATCTCTGGAGATCCCCAGTCTCTGCACTGCACTGCACAAGGCCAGCTCTCTCCACTGTCCCCAGCTCAGTCCACAACTGCACAATTTGATTCTAACTTCTGGAGAAACAGGCAGGTACTTGCACCTTTAAGCTACTGCCATGATTTGATCCATACATGATTCAAAATATAAAATATTTATTATATAAAATGCATTCACCAAAGTAGGAGAATAATCATTATTTAAAATTTTTGCAACATTCTGAGAAATTGCCTTATTCTAGACCAAATAATTTCACAAACATTTAAACAGTTTGCTACGTGGAAGTTGTAGTTTATTGACAAAGTACATCAAAAGTTAAAAAAATAGAATATTACAGATAATGAGGGTGCTAGTTTCGTGGCAGAGTAGAACAGCTTGGTGTCACAGCCAAGTGCCACAGCTCTGAGGCACAGCTAATTGTTACAGCTCAGTATGGCAGCTCTGGGTCATAGGTCTTGAAATTTGAAGCCTCTAAACTCTGAAGGCCATGCAAAGAAGTGGAGAAAAACCTTTATCATGCTGGTGGGCTCAGAGGAGTTCATACTCCAAGGTCTGAGTATTTCATTAGCAGTGGGAGCCTCCTTTTATAGGGACCTATAGGGTGGCAAGCATGCTCACTGAAGCAGGTGGGGCAGACTTACAGAATATGCTTGCAAGGGAAAAGAGCTTAAGGGAACAATCCTGAAGGATCACACAGTCACAAAACATTTTGATACATTGGGCAGGAGCAGCTGCCCAGCAGCACAAAGTGTTACATTTCTGGAACAAAACATTTTTGTGGAGAACAAAAGCATGGAAGCAAAGCAAGGGCCTGGCTTATTGTGTATTATTGCTCTATCAGTAAGTGGGTAGTAGGCAGATGTGTGCATTCATCCCCTCTAGGTAGACCAGGGATGCGCTGTGTAAGTTGTGTGCATGAGGAGGAGGGGGAGTCACTGCCAATCTGCCAGGGGCTGTGTCCTGAGGATCCCTGGCAAGAGCTGTGACCTTCAGTAGAGTCTCAGCCAATTTGGAGTGGCTGGACGGGAGCTATGCTGTCCTTCTCATCTGCCTTTCTCTCTTGGCAGAAGAACTTCTTGGTAGAAGGATCCCCTGAGACCTTGCAGACTGAGAACAAAATGTAAATAATGTGAAAGTGATTCTTTAATAGCAAACAGCATCCCATGTAATAGAAAAATCAAGTTTCCCTTTAAAGACATGTGTTTCCCATTTGGTTACTAGACCTTTGTGGTCTTTTTAGAAGTCAGATAGTTTTCACCTCCAGCTTTATTTTTTTTTCCAAGTAATTTTTGTGTACTTGAATTCTTTTTGGGTTCCATATGAATTTTAGTATTGTTTTCTCTATTTCTGTAAAACATATCACTGACACTTTAAGATACTCACTGCTAGAACAAAAGAAACAAAAACCCTCACTCCAGATCCCCAAGCCAACATAACAAACTGGAAGCTATCCTTCCTAGTCGGATTTCCTCAGAGCCAGGATGGCCACTGGGGAGCTGTCCTCCGCACGTGTTCCTAAAGTCACAATGAAGAGTTTCTCTCTGATCTGAGAAGAAATCCAGAGTTGGCAACAGGCAGCTTCAAGAGAAAGCCCTGAGCAGGACCGGGGTCTGACGAGGACACCGCACAGAGCGCCCACCGGAAAGCCAGGAAGGACCAGAGCGGAGGTGCCCCCCAAGCCGCCAGCAGCGGCTTCCAACACGTGCCCAGCAGCAGTGTGACCTCAGTCGCCCGTGTGCCCCCCCCCCCGCAGGGAGGACGAGAGAGGGGTGGGCATCGCCCCCGGCAGACTCATCTCCTTCGGGTTTCTAAGGAACGCACTGCTCAGGGGGAGATGCCCGGCCCGACGCGGTTGTCACTGTCCCCAAGTCCCCCACCTGTGTGGGGAGTGGCAGTGGCTGACATGGCCTCTGCACCCACTGCTCACGGCCCTGGCGCACCTGGGAATGCGTGACGCTGATGCACAGGCCAAGGCCGGGGTGAGGACAGCGGGGCCTGACCCACCCGACCACTGCTCAGCAGGCGGGCGATACAACAGATATTTCAGGAACCCGGGGGAACGTTGCAGGCCTGAGACACCAGGACGCACACCGGGTCCTGGAGGACAGAGGCACCTGAGGGAGGAACCGAATCAGCACGGCCCTTGAGGACTCGCTGGCTGCAGGGCACGGGGACTGGAGAGGACACCGGGAAATCACAGAGCACTGCCCTTTCTGTGATGCCCAGACCGCGGACTCGAGGTGGACGCTCAGCGCGGGGCTTGGTCTCACGGGTTTCATGGCAAAGGCATAATCGAGGAACAGAGAAGGAAGAGCTAATTCCGGCTGCAAGAGTGAAGAAGCACCACCGATTCTTATTTCAGCTGGGCTCCTGTGGATGAATAGGAGTTTGGTGGGTAGGGAGAATGGAGGAACAAGGCCAGCCCAAGCAGGAGCACGGAAAGAGAGGCCGCCCCTGTGCTGTGTGGCTCGGAGGTCACTAACGGAGGCTGGCGTGCCATACAGTGTGCCAGGCTGTGACATCCTCGGACAAGGTCATGGTTTCCAAGTTTAGGGGCTGGGAAATAGCTATGCCATCACCTGGGGTGAAGAGACAGAAGCCAGAAGACGTCTCCGGGCATTGGCAGTGCTGAGTCTCGAAGGCGAAGTCGGTCACCAGGCTCTCGGTCCTCAGTGGCCACGAGCTGGGTGCAGTGCAGCCACTGGAGACAGAGTTTTGCTAAGTGACCAAGGTGCCTAGGCTGGGCTCGAACTCGTGATCCGCCTGCCTGGGCCACCGCAGTGCTGGGATTCCAGGCCTGCGCCACTGTGGCTGGCTGTCAGTGAATTCTGCATTGTTATTAGTGGCTTCACCAGCGCGATGTCCCCTCATCTTATCTGCTGAGGAAGCTACGCAAGTGGTCGGTCACAGGGCTCCACCCAGGTGCCTGAGTGGACTCCCCAGGCCTGTGGCTGCTCTGGGGCCATGATAGTGCAGCTGTCTCCAAGGGAGTCTGGGGCCCCCTCGCTTCTTGTTACTGGTCTTTGATGCGAACCCCGGCAGGGATCCCCCGAAGGGAACCCTCATTCCGCAGCTGTTTCACTTCATTTCCTCACTACAAACCTAATGCTCAATCCCTCTGCAATTTCTGACTTCAAAGTCTGCAAATCTGAAGGCGGAGGGCGGGAGTGGGGGGTGGCCAGTTGGAGAGGAGCAGGAGAAAGACGCATTTTCTCACGCTGCACATTGGCCATCTGCTCAGTGGAGACATCAGCGGCCTGACTCCGGGGAGGATGCACTATTAAAACACAGAGGTCTGCTGACACTGCCAAAGGCGTATGGGGACAATCTAAGGGGGACACAGGCTCCAGGAGAGAGGCCGGGCGTCCATAAAGGAGCACAGAGCTCCCTCGGATTAGGCATTTGTGCTTTGGCTTTCTGCTTGTTATTTTTTTATTTATCTAACGGTTGCTAGGAAACTGGCAAGTGGCACGGTCCCTCCCAGGACTCATGCGCCCTCTCGTGGCCACAGCGAGCACCTGCAGGAGGGTCTGGCACCTTTAACAAATGGCTCAAGTTCTTCGGAATTGGCCGAGAACTAGGGAAATTCCCTTCTTAGAAGGAAAAATGTTGCTCAGCATACATTTGCAGAGAGTTTCTGTGTTCTTGTGCAGTGCTGGGGTCGTTCGTGCTGGGTAAGTCCTCTCCCACCGAGCCCCCTCCCGCCTGCCCGGGTTTCTGAGGTGTGCTCCAAATGTTCTCCACCAGGCACAGAGGAATGCGTGTTGGTGCCTGTCAACTTAAAAACGACAAGTTTGAAGAGTTAAAAAAAAGAAAAAGATACTCAGTGCTCATGAGCTGCGATCTCTGTGTGCTCCTGACTGGCGCTTCCTGGATCTTGGGCTCTCTGGATGGCATCAGCATGCTCACAGCTGCCCTGTCATTCTCCTACTGCAACTCTCTGGAAATTCACCACTTTTTCTGTGATGTTCCAGCCCTCCTACCTCTCTCCTGCACAGACAAGAGTGCTTTCGAAAGGCTGCTGTTCATCTGTTGCTTGGTGATGCTTATCTTCCCTGTTGCAGTCATCATCACTTCCTACTCCTGTGTACTTTGAGTTGTCATCCACATGGGCTCTGGGGAAAGTCAGCAAAAAGCCTTCACCACCTGCTCCTCCCACCTGTTAGTAGCTGGGCTCTATTATGGGGCTTCCATGTTCATGTACATGAGACCAGCCTCCAAGAACACCCTGGAACAAGACAAGATGGTGTCAGCCTTCTACGCCATCCTCACGCCCATTCTGAACCCCTCATCTACAGCCTGAGGAACAGGGACATCTCCAGAGGGCTTAAGAAGCTGCTGGGGAAAGGAAAGCTCCTGTGACTTTCTAGAACTCCTTGGAAAGTCCACTTTAGGTGACAAGGGGATGGGAATCATTTGCATTATCCTATCAAGCTTGCTTTTTTCTGTTTTTTCTTTTCAAATTTAAGAGGTCTCGAACACACTGTTGTGATATATGTACCATATACGGCCCTTTAACTGGGTCAGGCTGAGGCAGTCAGCCAAGACTGTGCACCTCTGTAAATGTCAGTTCTATCTCTGGGCCTCACCACAGGTGGCAGCTGATTCTGGGCTGCTTTCATTTCCAGCCCGGAGAATATCCAGAGGCTCTTTGCTTGTGCACGACTAAGGGGAGCAATTGAGCCTGGATTTGAACACACACATCTCTGTCCATGGAGCAGTCATCTGGTGGTGTGTGTCTTCAGTTTTATTGGTGTTCAAATCTTGTATGAAATATTTTTGTCTTGGTTCTTCTCTACTTATTTCCCAAACATTTAGAAATGGGGAGTTAGTGTGGGCTTTTCTTTCCTTTAAGTTTCTATATAAAATAGCTCTTATAAATTACTCTTTAACTTATATATTAAATGTAGATTTTTAAAGATTTTGGATAAAATATCTATTCCATTTGGCTGCACAGTCATCCTTGTTATGTTTATTTTTATCCCTGATTCATTCAGTATGGAATGCTTGAGAAATTAAGGAACTATCAGTTTCTGCAATTGATAACCTTGTTTTGGCTTAAACAAAACTGAATAAAACCATTTGTTTTAAATTAATCCCCCCCTCCCTGCCCAGTGCCAGAAGTGTAATCCAGAATTTCACACCATGGAGCTACACATTCAGCCCTTTTCTTTTTTATTTTTAGATAGGATCACCTTGAACTTGAATTTCTCTTGCCTCTGCCTCCTGATCACCTGGTATTACAGAAATGTGCTCCCCCACAACACAGCAAAAATCGTTTCTTCAGTATTTCTGCTTTCTAAATCTGCCCAAGTGATCTGCCTTAATGTTACACAAGGGGGCTACACTTTGATAAAACATTTATTTTTCCAATCTGTTATCACATGATAGTAGTCTGTGTATCCAAATCCTTGTATTCTTGAGAATTGAAAACAGTCATTGCCTATCTCATAGTAAATGCCTTGATTCTCCTGTCTTATTATCCAACCTTTATTTGATAATATTTTATCATTTTAAATTCATGTTCTTGCTAAACCTAGATTTTATGGTTTAATGACGTGACTATGGGATATAACTGATTGCATTGCTTAGGCAATTGCAAAATACTTTTTGCCTAGTAGAATATTCTCAATATTTTTGTTTTTAATTCATGGCTCAAAATGCAACATTTAAGTGCACATTTCAGTAGGTTTGAACATATTCATAGCTTTGTGTAAACATTAACACTAATCTATCTATGAGCAGTTTTATTACTCTAAAAAATAAACTCATAATTATTGGTATTTCTTCCCCATTCCTTCTTGCCCCCCTTCTTGGCAATTGCTATTTCTTTTTTAGTTTCCAAGTTCATGTTACTGTGTCATATTAATAATGCAGAATAGTGGGATTCCTTTTGGAATAGTGGCAAGTGCATATGATATATTTTTATTACTTTGTCCCCACTACCCCTGTCCATCCTTCCCCTTCCGCCATCCCCTTCCTCATAGCAAACAGCCCACTTCCTGCTTTATTGTCCTCTCTCTGTCTCTCTCTCTGTCTCTCCCACTCTCTCATCAGATTGCTCATAGAAGATGTGTAATAGTTAGTGCACTATGTCTGGCTTGTTTCCCTTAGCGTGATGGTCTCTAGCTCCCATCAATTTCCCTGCAAGGAGATGGATTTGTTAGAGTATACATACAGAAATGAGCTGGGGCTGGGAAACTGAGGGCAGAACATCGAGATAAAACACCATGGCTTGGTGAGAAGGGCACATCAGACCTGCTGGCGAGCTCTCCTCTTACCTAGACTTGCACCTTTCGACCCCGCTCAGTCCCACTTGGGAAAAGCCCCAGGTTACACCTGGTGACCCTGTCCCACTGAAGCCCCGTTCACCTTGGTTTGCGTGGCTTGGCACGTGCCCCTTGGGTTTTGGTCACCACCCTGGCTGACTGTGTGACCATGCGAATCTGCCTCCCAGAGTGAGGGTAGAGACCCACAGTGGACCGGAAGGAAGCCCAGTTGGTCACCGTCACTGACCATGACCCAAATTCTAGGAAAGCACAAGAGAGACCAGCCCGAGCCTTGCTGCAGTGGCTGCCGTGGCACTGGGTATACTTTGGTCATTGGCAGTGTAGCTCTGGCTCCACCTCCTTGGAGCTCTCCCACGTCCCTCCTTACTTCTAAAGACATTCCATCTGGAGCAGCCTGGGCATGAGCCTCAGTGAACATGGATGCTAAAGTCCACTCCTCTCTGACCCTGAGCCCCGTTCTGTGACCCTCCTCGAGAATCTTCCAGAGGAGTGTACAAGACTGAGGCTGCCACAGACACAGCAGCCCCTCTGGGTGATCACCCTTCCCTGTAACAACCTTGCTCTCTGGCTGGCTGTGGAAAGCTTTAGGCTCATCCTACACAGAGCAGCCACTGTAATTTGTCTCTACAGATTTGCCTATTTTGCATGCTACACAAGTGGAATAACACAGTATGTGGGCTTTTGTGAGTGGCTTCTTTCCGATGGGGAATGCTGATTGGAATATCAGAAACTCATTCTTTTGTACAAGTTAATAATATTGCTTTATGTGATTTTGCTAGGTTTGATTTGTTCACCTAATAACTGATGGACATTTGGAGTATTTTCATGTTTTCATTATTATGATTAATGTCTCTACAGACATTAGTGTACAAGTTTTTGTGCAGACATGTTTTCAGTTCCCTTGGGTGTGTATGTTGAAATGGAAGTTTTCAGTCACATGGTAACAGCCTCTAACTTTTAGAAATGCTGCCTAACTGTTCTCCACATTGACTGAAAAAGTTTACATTTCCACAAGCAAATGTAGTGTGCTCTCAGCATTTCCAGGGCCTCACCATTTTGGTATTTTCCACTCTTTATTTACACCATTCTCTTTGTTGGGGAGTTGTATCTCACTGTGACGTTTCCTGAGTGACTAGTGATGCTAAGCTGGGTCATTTGTCTTTTTTTGTTGTTGTTTAGATTTCTTCATATCTTCTGGACACTAAACTTTCTCAGATGTATAATATGAATACATTTTCTCTCATCCAGTGAAATATTTTTTCACTTATTTGAAAATATCCCTTGAATTATAAAAATATGATTTAATTAAATCTGATTCAGATTCATTTTAAATCTGACTTAGATTCTAGTTTTGATATAACTTGAGAAATATTAATCTTAGATTTAGGAAAACTTTAACAGGTTTAACTCATATTTATGAGGCTGAGGCATTTTGAGATCATTAATTTATAAAGCATAAAGTACATGTCCAGTTACATTCTTTTCATGTGGATACCCGGCTATAACAGCGCCATCTATAAGAGGTCTTGTACTTTTCCTCTTTGGTTATCAAAAGATGATTCTCTGTCAATTTACCCACTTATTTCTGGACATTTATTTCCATTTCATCTACATATACATTTACCTCATGATAATGCCCTGAGTATAAAACTCTGATAGAAAGTTTGAAGTTGGAAACTATGAGTCTTCCAACTTTGTTATTTCTGGTTGTCTCAGTTACTATAAATCTCTTAAATTTTTCTGTAAATGTTAGAATACTTTTGTAAATTTCTTACAAAAGTAACAGCTAGATTTTTTTATTAAATTCTTTTATTGGTACATTGTAGGTATACAACACAATTACATTTCTCATTGGGAATTGTACCTTTACATAATGCATCTTGGTTCTTATTTTTTCCCATTCCTAGCCCTCCCTTCATGCCCTCCACAATTCCCTATTTACAAAGACTTTATTTCCATTTTTTCCATTTCTCAGCATTTTTCCTTTTCCTTCTTTCTTTTCCCCTGCCCCTCCCACTACCCCTAACCCTTTGGACCTTTTCTTCCTATTTTACATTATCTATTATTCATTCTAATCATTGGTACATTTTAGGTATACAATATAATGACATTCATCATTGGAAATTTGCACCTTTATATAGTCTCTCTTGGTTCTTATTTTTCACCCTTGCCCAGTCCTCCCTTCAACCCCTCCAGTCCTCCCTATTTACAAAGATTTTGTTCCTATTTCTCCATTTTCTCCTGTTAATCCCATTCCCTTCTATCCTTTCCCCTAGCCCTCCCACTTCCTTCCCCTTTGCCCCTTTTCTTCCTATTTCACATTACCTATTATACATTTTAGTCCTTATTTATACTTTCAGTTTCTCACACCAGAGAAACTATTCAGTATTTATACATGTGTGTCCTATTTATTTCACTTAAGAGTATCGCCTCAATGTGCCTCCACTTAGCTATAAATGTCTCTAATTTCTCATTTTTTATGGCTGAGTAGTACTCCATTTTATAAAAAAACCATATTTTCTTTATCCAGTCACCAGTTGATGGGCATTTGGGCTGTTTCCAAGTTTTAGCTATCACAAACTGTGCTGCTATGAACATAGATGCACATATATCACTGTGGTATGATTTTTTGGGGAAGATCCCCAGCAGTGGAATAGCGAGGTCAAATGGGATTTCCAGTCCTAGTTCTTTGAGGTATCTCCATACTGATTTCCACAGTGCTTGCACAAGTCTACACTCCCACCAGCAGTGGACCAGGGTTCCTCTTTCCCCACAGCCCCACCAGCATTTGTTATTGGTTGATTTCATGATAGCAGCCATTCTTTCTGGAGTGAAGTGGAATCTCAGCATTGTATTCATTTGCATCTCTCATGACCAGTGATGTTGAACATTTTTTCATGTATTTATTTGCTATTTCTAATTCTTTGTGTGAGAAATGTCTGTTCATTTCAGATGCCCATTTTTGGGTTGGGTCTTTAAATTTGGGAGGTCTGATCTTTTTAAGTTCTTTACAGATTGAGATAGTAGACCTTTGTCTGAGGAAGAGTAGGTGAAGATTTTTTCCCACATTGTGGGTTGTTTCTTCCAACTGCTGGTGTTTTCTCTTGCTGTGCAGAAGCCTTTTAAGAAGAAGAGATCCCACTTGTTGATTGTTTGTGCTAGTTCAAGGGCAACCGAGGTTTTGTTCATAAAATCGTTCCCTACACTGATGTCTTCAAGGGTTCTACCTAACCTCTGTTCCAACTGGTTCAGAGTTTCTATTTTAATATGTAGATCTTTAATCCATTTTGATTTTAGTTTAGTGCATGGTGAGAGATACAGGTCTAGTTTTAATCTTTGGCAAGTTGGAGCCCAATTTTTCCAGCACCATTTATTAAAGAGGCTATCTTTCCTCCAGTGAGGGCATTTGGCTCCTTTATCGAAGATGAGATGGCTGAGTGTGTCTGGGCTTGTTTCTACATCTTCTAATCTGTTCCACTGGTCCTCAGGTCTGTTTCTTTACCAGTACCATGCTGTTTTTATCACAGTTGCTTTGTAGTACAGTTCCAGGTTGGGGATTGTGATACCCCCTGCCATGTCTCTATTACCTAGAATTGCTTTTGCTATTCTGGGTCTCTTCTTGTTCCAAATGAATGTTTGGATTGTTTTCTCAAGGTCCATGAAGTATGGTGCTGGCATCTCAATTGGAATTGCATTAAATCTATATAGCAGTTTTGGAAGTATGGCCATTTTCACTATATTAATCCTTCCTACTCAGGAGCAGGGAATGTCTGTCCATTTTCTGATATCATCTTCAATCTCTCTTTTCAGAGTGCCATAGCTTTCAGAGAAGAGGTCTTTGATTTCTTTTGTTAAGTTGATTCCTAAGTATTTCAGTTTTTTGGATGCTATTGTGAAAGGAATTGTTTGCCCTATTTCTCTCTCAGTGAGTCTGTCATTGATGTTGAGGGAAGCTATTGATTTTTGTGTGTTGACCTTGTAACCAGCTACTTGACTGAATTTGGTTATTAAGTCTAGAAGACTTTTGGTGGAGTTCTTGGGATCTTCTACATAGAGTATCATGTCATCTGCAAATAATGACAATTTGACTTCTTCATTTCCTATCTTTATTCCTTTTATTTCTTTCTCTTGTCTAATTGCCACGGCTAATGTTTCCAGAACTATATTGAACAAGAGTGGTGATAGTGGACATCCTTGTCTTGTTCTTGATTTTAGTGTGAAGGATTTCAGTTTTTGACCATTTAGTATGATATTGGCTGTTGGTTTTTCATAGATGGCTTCTATCAATTTGAGGAGGAGACCATCTATTCCAATTTTTTGTAGGGTTTTTATCATAAATGCATGTTGGATTTTGTCAAAGGCTGTTTCTACATCTATGGAGATAATCATATGGTGTTTGTCCCTGGCTCTATTGATATAGTGTGTTACATTGCTTGAATTGTGTATGTTGAACCATCCCTGTATCCCTGGGATGAATCTCACTTCATCAGTGTATATGATCTTCTTGATGGTCTTCTGCATTCTCTTTGCCATTATCTTATTAAGGATTTTTGGATCTATGTTCATTAGTGAGATTGGCCTATAGTTCTCTTTTTCAGTTGGGTCTTTCTCTGCTTTGGGGATCAAGGCGATGCTTGTTTCCAGGAATGAATTTGGGAGTATTGCTTCCCGTTCAATTTCATTGAAGAGTTTAAACAGTAGTGGCAGCAGTTTCTCTCTAAATGTCTTGTAGAATTTAGCAGTGAAGCCATCAGGGCCCAGGCTTTTCTTAGGTGATAAGTTTTTAATTACATTTTCAATTTCATTGGTTGATATTGGGTTGTTCAGAATTTTTAGGTCTTCTTCATTCAACTTTGTTAATTCATATGTATCTAGGAATCTGTCCATTTCTTCTGTGTTGTCCATCTTATTGGCATATAGGTTCTGGAAGTAGGTATTGATGATCATCTGGATTTCTGCTGGGTCTATTGTAATTTCACCCTTTTCCTTCCTCATTGCAAGGATTTGGGCCTTTTCTTTCCTTTTTTTGACAAGGTTTCCTAAGGGTTTGTCAATTTTGTTGATTCTTTCAAAGAACCAACTCTTGGCTTCATCGATTTTTTGTATCATTCTCTTAGTCTCCATCGCATTGATTTCTCCTCTGATCTTTACAATTTCCTTCCTTGTATGAGCTTTGGGGTTGTCCTGCTCTTCTTTTTCTAGAAGCTTGAGGTTCAGCATCAGGTTGTTTAATTGGGCTCGTTCTGTTTTCTGTTTTCCTAATATGCGTATTCACTGCTATGAATTTCCCTCGTAAGACTGCTTTCACTGTGTCCCATAGATTCCAATATGTTGTATTGTCATTGTCATTTAATTGAAGGAACTGTCTGATTTCTTCTTTAATTTCCTCTGTGACCCATTGATTATTCAGAACTGTGTTGTTCAATTTCCATGTGTTTATGAAATTTTTCCAATTTCTTTTGCTGTGGATCTCCTATTTCATCGCACTATGGTCTGATAATATACAGGGGATAACTTCAATTCCTTTGCACTTACTTAAACATGTTCTATGTGTGAGTATGTGGTCTACTTTTGAGAATGACCCATGTGCAGCTGAGAAGAATGTGTATTCTGATTTTGTGGGGTGGAAGACTCTGTAAGCATCTATTAAGTTCGTTTGTTCAAGAGTTCAATTGATTTCTAGTATTTCATTACTTATTTTTTGTCTAGTTGATCTATCTGTTTGTGACAGTGAGGTGTTGAGGTCCCCCACTACAATTGTATTAGTGCATATATGACTTTTCATGTCCGTTAGTATTTTTTTATATAGTTGGGTGCACTAGTGTTTGGTGCATAGCTATTTATGATTGTCATCTCTTCCTCTTGGATTTTTCCCTTTACAAGGATGTAGTGTCCTTCTTCATCTGTCTTAATCAGTGTTGGTTTTAAATCTACTTAATCTGCAAAGAGGATAGCTACTCCTGTTTTTTCCAGTTCCTGTCACATGGAGTATTGTTTTCCACCCTTTAACTTTCAGCCTACAAGTTTCCTTTTGAATTATGTGTGTTTCTTGTATGCAGCATATTGTTGGATTTTGCTTCTTGACCCATTCTGGCAGTCTATTTCTTTTGATTGGTGAATTGAGACCATTAACATTGATGGTTATAACTGAAACATATTGACTTGTCATTGCCATGACTTTTTCTTTTTGTTGGGTTCTCCCCCTTTACATTTGATTTCTTGTCATGCCAGATGGGTTCATTCTGCTTTGCTTCCTGGGGTTGTGATCCTCAATATCTTTTCCTAGGATATTGTGTAAAATTCTTTGGAGTGCTAGTTTGGTATTCACGAAGTTCCTAAGGTGGTCTTTGTTATGAAAGTATCTTATTTCTCCATCAATTTTGAAAGATAGTTTTGCAGGGTACATCAATCTGGGTTGGTGGCTGTTTTCTTTTAGCCCTTGGAATATGTCCCTCCAAGCTCTTCTTGCCTTGATGGTTTGTTTTGAGAAGTCTGCTGTGATTCTGATGGGCTTTCCTTTTGTATTTGTTTCTTTTCTCTGACTGCTTGTAGAACTTGGTTCTTCTGTTGAGTTTCTGGAATCTTAACAATTTTATGCCTATGTGTAGATTTTTTTGGATCAAGGCTATTTGGAGTCCCATATGCGTCCCTTATCTGTATGTGAAACTCTTTTCCCCTGCTTGGGAAGCTTTCTGCCATTATTTCTGTGAAAAGATTTTTTATGTCATCTGCACTCTCTCCTGTTTCTTCATTGAGCCCAATCAGTCTTATGTTATTCTTCTTTGCATCATCTAACAGCTAGAATTTTTATCAAGATGGTATTGCATCAACAGATTATTTTTAAGGGAATTTTTGTTTTATTAAGTTTTTCTAATTCATAAATACAGAGTATCTTTCTTGCAAATTTCTTTGAACACTTTGTAGCTTGCTGTGCACAAATCTTTTATAATTTTAGTTTTAAGTATTTGCTAATATATTATTTATGATACTATTATAATAAATCTTTTGTCCCAATTTTATTTTCTGATTATTCATTGCAATATGAATGATTTTTTTAACATGTAGATATTGCTACATTTGCTATTTCTGTCCTATGCTTGATTCTACCTTGTCCTTTCTACACCCTTTCTGTATTTATAGAAATCTTATTTATAGAGATAATTCAGTGATTATATAATTAATTATTGACTCATTATTCACTTCCCAATTTATATTTTTCTGTCAGCTTTCTTAGGGATTCCCTTGAATAGATTAAGAAATGCCCAGCAGGTTAGCAAAGCAGGACCCACGTGTGGGTGACTCTCAGCACATGGAAAGGGAAGACACTGAATGTGGGGGGCAGAAACTCACAGGCCTGAGGTCTGGGTGGAATAAAAAGGAGAAGGAAGTGTTCCCATTTTGGAGGAGCTCCAGGCTCTCTGTCACCTCTGAACATTGGTCTTGATTTTTTCTATTTCTTCAGTCTTCAAAGGCAGACTCACCGGTGAGTTTCCAGCCCTCATAACTAACGTGATTGGGTGAATTACAGCGAAAGTTTAATCTTCAGCCTCAAAGGTATCTGCAGTTAAATTTGGGCACTGATTAAAACTAGAGGGATCCCATTAAATGGAATAAGGATATTTCAGATGAGTCTGATGAGGCGGGGGATAATGAGCTCCTAAATTCTGATGGGGTTATTTTGCCAAAGAAAGAGATTTTCCACCCTCTGTGGCAGATGCCACCCCATCCCCTACTCCAGTGGCATTGGCCTCTACCTCTGCCTGAGCAAACTAACATTGTGTTGCTATGGAAAAGGAGTGACTGACCCAGTGCAGTCAGGAAGACAGTACTGAGGCTCCTGGGACCCATCTTCACCATCCACTTTTGCCTTGAGGCCTAAAATCAGGCTCAAATCTCCAAATGCTCCTAAAGGTGAGATGCACAAGGAGACCTAATAGGAGGCTTCTACATTCTCAAGGTGCTTGAATTTTCTTATCCATAAAAATAGAGAGCCAAGAGATAGGCATGGGAATAGGTAATGATGGAAGGAGGATGAATATGGAACTGGAACAGGATGAAACTTTTGATATGGACCCATTAAGCAAGGATTCTGGTTTAGTATCACAGTGTATGGAGTTTAGAAAAGGTGCTTATACTTTATTTTGTTGTCTGGTTGCTGTATGGATCAAAAGATGGCCACTGGGAATGAGTTTGGAATGCCTGATATTACTTAGTTTACTATTGATGAGGATACTCAATGGCCCAGGGACATGGGAATGCTGGGGTGGAGTTGCCAAGTAAAACCATTGCTTCATAGTGGGGTGGACTAGAAAATGTGTCCTTCATGGGGGGCCTGAAGAGACAAGCAGCACCAGCATCCCTGATGAGCTTTCAATTCCTCTTCTCTGTCCCAGGCCTCATGGTGTGTGCATTACACCCAGAAAAATCCTCACTTCCCTGAAGACTTGTCGGGCCTTATTTCCCTTTTACATAGAGAGGAGCATAAGTGGAAAGAAAGTCTGGGGAAATCTGAAGCATGATGTGTATGCACAATGCTGTAGACTTGGTAGTGTTGGTCAGAGTGAGACTAGTAAAACTTCAGCATTTTTAACTACTCATGTGTGGTCTGCATTTCCTGTTCCTGAAAGATTTGTTTCTCAGCTTCTAGGAATGAGGCCAGAAATCAGTTTGCAGCTTTGCACCTCCGAGACTGCTTCAGCTACAGAGCTGACTTGCATGGGAGGAAAAGAATGTTGCTCAGTGTGGGATTGTGATCAACTCAGGAAGACTTGAGAGTCCCATAGCAACTGCATGGCCCCTGTGGATGGAGCCACACCATCAAAGGGCTTCAACACCAAGCACTGTATGCTAGTCAGGAGCCTGTCCAGTGCCACATGTGCACCCTACAATGTCTGTGAAACAAACCAGAGGGCTATTTTAGTTTATTGTTTTATTGTACTTTATTGTATTGAATACTGGCAACAGAACCCACGGCCTTTGCCTTGAGTTACACTCCCAGGACTTTTTACATTGAGATAGGATTTTGCTAAGTTGCTGAGATAACCAGGATAGGCTGAAATTTGCAATTCTCCCACCTCAGCTTCCCAGAGCTCTAGGATTACAGGTGTGTGGCACCATGTCTCACTTCCAATTTTAAAATATTACAGTAGAGAATTGAGATAATACAGGAAAGTAAATGCACTATCTGGTGCAAGATTTCATGGCTTTAAAAAATAGGGTAGTCACAACTGCAACTAGAATAAGTCTTTTGATGCTGTGAAAAAATAATCAAAAGATGTGTGTGGTTATCATTTGAATGCTAAACATGAAAGCAAGAGGGGCTCTTTGGGAACCTCTGGTCTCCTGCAATGGAGGGCAGAGAAACCTGAGTCAAAATCAAGCAGTTAGAAATTATATTGCTCTGCAAAAAGGTAAAGTAACAGTGAAAGGAGGCCTGCTACACCAAGGCCCTGGCTGAAAAAGAAGGTGACCTCATTCAAGGGTGGGAATGCAGATTTCCACCTCTGGATTTCCATCTCTGGATTCCCATCCCTGGATTCCCACTGTTGGATTTCCTGCCTTCCTTTGAAGGACTGAGGTGGCCCAGGCCTCCTGACTGAAATCTAGCCTCACCTTTCAACCAGAACTATGCAGAAGCTTGCACCCCACAGGACAACATATACTGCTTCAGGATACACCCCATTGCACGGCTGGACATCAGGCCTTCAGTACGGTTACGTTAGAGTATAACCCGGTGCTGACAGTAAAAGTGAGCCCCAAAAGGGAGAAAAGGAACTGTACTCCCAAGAGCTATCGTGCATTACCAGCAATCACCAGCAGGAGCCGGTAGAATGCATGTTGGGTCGGATCCTGAGAAACTCCATCAGGTAACAGTGGTTCTTATATTCACAATTCTGAATTAAGTTTGAATATTTATTTTTAATTGTAGCATAATCAAATCCAGCTAAATATGTGGAAAATATTTTTAAAAGATTATTTTATGTTTTAAAATTAATTTTGCTGCATATAAAAATAGTTTTTATTGTAAGAAATCCTACTTGCTTCATCCCTCATGAGCTTCATTCCACATGTGCTGCACATCAGAAATATTTATGCTCAGTTTCCAGGAGAACCTATCATGAGTATAGTTGATAAATTTGTTAAACTTCTAATTGCTACAATAATTCACCAAGTAATCAATTTTATGAACTGAATTAAGTTTTATAACAGAATATAGTGAATTTAGTGATTTTTTTGTACTCCATGACAATATGGACTGATTGTGTTAAGGAAGAATTTTGTAATGATTGTTTATTTTTTCTACAATTCAACATTGTAAAACATGATATACAGCAAACATTTGAATAATTGACATGTTGCCATGTGCTTTATATGTAATCAGCTACATCACAATGTGTGACCCAAACCTGATTTCATCGGAAAAAACAACAACCACAAAAACTTATTTGTGGTCTAGAGAAGTGTAAGAGGTTACGTTGAAATTGAAATATTTATGGTATTCAATATTTATAGTTTTATAACTTTTATGATCTTACACAATAGAGAAAGTTTCATTTTAATATACAAGTACCTGAATTCTATATAAAATCTACAAAACACTTGAAAAACACTGTTAATAATCATCATTCATCATTTAGAGTTACTTTAATGTATCTATTAAATCTTTCAAATTTAACAGTAATGACTTGGAAAAGCCGAGTGTTAAAGCAGATATTATTTTTTTCAAATTAAACAATCAAAATAATCTTTAAGAAGACAAAACAATTTTTGAATGTGTAATGTAAGTATTGAAAGTGACTATCGGTTGCTCAATTCAATGAAAACTCCCTTTTGAATATGTTTTAAAAATTTCATATATATATAATATATATAACTTTGTATATATATAATTTTTCAACATCAAATTTTAGTAAATTTAAGTAGAGATTAAATACTTTCAATAAAAATTTACTGTCTGTATTGATATAAACTAGAAATGAAAAATACATGGCTTGCTTGTAAAGACTTCATACTGTAATATATTTCCTCATTAATTTTGAAATTGTTTATCAATTGAAACAATAATGTTTTGGATATATTAGTTTTAATAAATGTATTATAATTAATTTTACATTTCATTTTATTTTTAAACAGTGATCACTAGAATATTTTTAATTAACTATTTTCCTGGATTATATCTATATAGGTTAGAAAAATCTAATCTACATTGTTACACCATAGAAAATACAAATCAAACCCCAAATATTGAAAATTTGCTGTGTGGATTTGGCAAATAAAAAATGGCCAGTGTAATGGAAGCCTTGTGAAAAAAAGTTACTCCAAGTGGTAGAAGATGAGTCTTATCAAATTCAAAGCTTTACCACAAAAATAAATATTAAAAACCATAGGTTATGCTATTCAAAAGGTGATGGGATTTCCAAAATAAAGTACAGATTATTAAATCTTAACCAGTAGCAGCAGAAGAAGAAAAACAAAAAGCTGGAATTTGGACCAAAGATTTGGTAGAATCTTGGATATTTCAAGATGCTATTATCATTGAGATTGATGTCATGTGACATTTACTGCACAGCTGAAATCAAGCGACCAGAATTCTAGAGTACAAATATGTCATACACAGTGAAAAATGTTATCCCTTTCATAAAACAAACCTCACTGTGAGATGGGTCTCAGTAGACACAGGAACCATGAATGTGTGAGATTCAGTGAATACACAGCCATGGCTCCTTATGAGTGAAATTGTTTTTATACTCACCAAGGCCTAAGTTTAGACTCAGCAGTAGGCCTAATAAGTTAGAAAGAACACATCAGGATGGACAGGGAGCAGGACCAGAAGGTTCACGCAGACAGCTCACACCTCCAAACACCTGGGAAAGGGGTCCTAAACAAAGGTTGCATTGTTAGCTGTTCCCTCATTGTATTCTATTACAATAGAGTTCAATAAATTCAGGTCTATCATTCAATAAATTAAATGATTCAAACAGTGCTTGAAATCCAAGTTTCAATCCAAACAAGAGTTTTAGTTTTTCTGGAGAAATGTCCCTTACTTTATGAGCCTGACTGAGTCCCCTCACCTCCTCTCTGCCCTGCCCTGTGGGGCACCTGTAAAGACCTGAGCTTGCTGTGAATTTTTGAATGAAGCGTAGAGTGGTAGAGCGGCTGCTCCTCTGCTTTAGGCTCCTCCAAACTGAGGGGTAGAGAAAAACACTGTTTGTAAAGGATCTTTGGCCTCCTGGAATTGAACACTAAGTGTTTATTTTGCTTCTCATGGGTGCCGTCTAAGTGAGTAGCTAAGGAGAATCAAAGGAATTTTAAGGAGGGGATGAAAGAGGAAGTTGGATCCATATCATGACTTAAACTCATGTGGAATGTCTTAGCACTCTGATGTCTATCTCACACAGAATGCAAAGAACCATTAGTATTACAACTCTAAGAGATGAAAATAATCTCAGAAATAAAATACTTCAATTTCTCATTCCTTTTCTGCAATACTCAATACAACTGAAAACTATTGGTTGAGAACTATCTGATGGATTACTATTTAATGCCATTAAATTCTGGCATCTTAAATATTAGGATGTAAAGAAAGACTGGAAACAATAACATCTCACCAACTCTCTAGGCTTGAGAGTTAGGTTGCCAATCCAATCCTTCTCAACCAATGTTGAGTTTGTTTCTGAACTATAATATCCCTCATATATATATATGATATATATATATATATATGAAGGATATATATGATATATATATGAAGGATATATATATATGAGGGATATATATATATATATATATATATATATATATATGAATTCTAAACATTTGAAGAAAGTCATGAAACCTATTGCCCAAGAGGTCATCAATAAAGTTGGGAGACACAAGCTGAAGGACATATCTGAGTTCCTGGAATCTAGGTATACAGACACTTTGATGATGATGATGATGATGATGATTTTGCTTCATCCAGTGGGAATGGAGATGTTGATTAATAAAGACAATGGCACTAACTCATGGGAAATATGTGTTCTTGTGTGAATTATGGGAGGGAGAGGCCTTAATTGGAAGAGTATTGTTCAGAGGCCCATTAAATCAGACTTCTGGGAATGTAGCTAAAAACTTTTAATGAATTTGTCAAAGTTGAGCATCCATAGAGTTAAATAGCTTCCCTGGTTAGTTAGCAAGACTTCAAACTTCATTTTGTCCTCTTGGAACTAGTTGTTAATTAAAGAGTTAATATATTAGTAGAATTAAGGGAAATTGTCAGGGATCAATAAGAAACCTTTATTCACAAACTCAAAGGAATACAAAACTGTGTGGTTTCTATGGTGAGAGTCCATGGAGAATGAGTTTCAAAGCAGTGAAGTTACTGTTCTCTGAAATATGCCAAAGTAAATAAGTGCTTCCAGCTTCTCCTTGGTATTCAATAATTACCAGTTGCATGGCAAGGTTTTAACAATAAAGCATGCTCTCCTCCTGTCCTAATATAAAGGCATGATGCCAAAATGGGATATTTAAATTCACAGATGCGAAAACATTAGATTTATTTTGGAGTTTTAAATTAAAACAAATTTTTCACTTCAATATATTATGTTTGTATCATTAATTTTAGTGAATCTGTATGGGTGTATAGGCACTCTAAAATGTATATATATATGTCCCTAAATTTTTCTTAATTTTATTTCACAGACATATGTATATTATGTTTCACAAAAAATTTCAATGCTATGGGTCTAGGGTAGTGCATTTGTGAATCATTAATGTGAATTTCTTCATTGCATTTCACTGTATAAATCATGTTTATGAATTTCAGTGTTAGAGACTAGAGCTTTTCTTCTCAGGAACAATACCCCCATGCCATGTAAAAACCTCTCACCCAAATCTCTAAATATAGAAGTGTTATAGTAATTTGCACATAAATCGCCATTATTGAAGTGAAGAATAAGTGTGTGTGTGCTTAAATCTTCATTTTCTGTGTGTATTCTGTTCACAAAATGCCAAATGATTCCTAGTAGAGTATTGCTTTAGCATTCTTAAAGATGATCTTATCATAGCATAATGATGCAAACAATACCATAATAGGATGTTTTAAAATGCTTACTATGGAAGTGACATCAGCAAGATATAGAGTAAGAAATTCTATCTCTTACCTTTCCATAAAATACCAAGTAGACAGGAGTTAATGCTTAGGAACAGTCATTGGAAGGCTGAACTCCACAACAAAGAACCTGGAGTAATGTGAGGGAGTAGCAAATAGAGAATAAACAGATTCAAACAGGCCAACCAGAGATATCCAGTAAAAGCCAGGGAGAAGGAAGGGCTGGGACTGTCACCCTTGCCCACACACAGAGATGACACTGTGGTTTCAGCTGCTTGGTCTTCAGAAGACCTCAGCAAATCCACCCGCTGAATAACCACCATACATGCCTGTAGTGAAGTCCTTGTAGAGGGAGGAACTATTGTGCCCTGCCCTCCAGGAGGAGCCACTTATTGCCTTCCAGGATGAGCCCACCACTCCTTCAGTTTCCACATGCACCCTGAAGCTTGCACCATGGCCACTTTGCACACTCCCACCCTCTGCATCCTGATTGCAGCTGAGCTGAGTGTGCCTGTTCTCAAGAACCCATGGCTATAGCCACTACAGTATGGCTTTACCCTGCAGGTCAGATGGCTTTCCTTCATTATAACAAAACACCAGATGTAGTTACCATATAGAAGAAAATATTTAATTTGTTCACTATTTTGAAGGTTTCAGCCAATGACTGCTTTGCCCCATCATGTTGGACCCATAGAAACCCTATGCATCCTGGCAGGAGCATAGGCAGAGCAAAACCACTAACATAACAAGGTTGGAAAGAAATATAGAGAAAAAGGAGGTGCCATGGTTTCACAACATCCTTCAAAGGTCCAGCCCCCAGTGACAAGAATTGCTCACCTGACTGCAACTTTCAAGTTTCCCCCACCTACCAACATTGCCACTATATTGGCTAGGCTGGTGACAAAATGGCTTTGGGGAGGTTTTCAGCATCCATAATAGAGTACCTTGGGACCAGAAGCTGCAGATGTTACACAATGTCAGTGTTATAGATCTCACCTGATGTGCTGGTATAAAGTGCCAATGCCTAGCACATTGGAGCCATTAACCATGGTGAGCTGCCCGATACCCTGGAATTGGAGCTAATACTGTTCCATGAATGTCCAGTTCCAGAAACTGGTACCACAGCCGTGACAAAATTATCATTGCCACAGACACCAGAACCAGCCACAGCCTCACCCTGTTTTCCAGAGCAGTGGCACTTCTTCTCTCTAGACTCTGGCTGTTTATTCTGTGAGTTCTTGTGCAGTCCTCAAAGTTGCAAAGGCAGCATTGGGGAACCTCCATCCTGGCCAGAGCCCACTGCTCTCCAGATCAAGAAGCCATGTTTTTTTCTATGTGTCCCTGCTTCAGACCACAGCACAGGTTCATCAGTGCTCCATGGGGGCTGTGATCCAGGCATTGGTTTTACTTCCACTAGGCTCACCACCAGATTTGGGAGCAAGCCTGCTACCCTTGATCACATTTCTCCTGGCAAAGAGAAAAAGTCAGAAGGAACTCAGCAACCTTCACCACCAAAGACTGTGACAGGCCTCACAGCTGTGAACCACACTTGCAGCCTTGTTGGCTGAGACCCCTGAGATCTTTGTGGATGCTGACCTCAGCCACCAGAGATACAGAGAAAAATGTCACTGTTTCCTCTTCTAGCTAAAACTATCACAGCACTCCCAGCCACCACCCTCACACCCAGTCATAGCTGAAGGTCCTGCTCACAAAACCCAGTCCTTAGGTCTAAAAGAGGTGAATACTCCATCTCATGGGCAAACATTTACATGAGGAAATGAGAAAAATATAAAAGAACACATCAAAGAAACATAAAAAATTTCAACAACTATCACAGAAGAAATGAAGATAAAATTGCATAAAAATAAATTTAAGATAAATATTTTAAAGAAGAAATGCAAGCTACAAGGGAACAGAGAAAACAAAGAAAATGACTCCAGGCAAATGCACTCAAAACCCATGAGAAGCTCAAGAAATAAATAAAAGAAAAAAACCTCAGTAATTCGGAAGTGGGAATGTGATGAATAAAATGGGGAAAATGTAATACTTGTAAATAATGGAATTAATAGGAAAAAATGAGCTTCAAAACAACACTTTTGAAAATATCTAGGCAGAATAAAGAATGGGCAGAAAAAAATCTAAAGCCAATGGAGTTTAGGGGATATGAAAAAAGAGGTAATAATTACTTTATTAAGCTGCTTGAAAGAAGAAAAGATGGGACAGAAAGTTTGTTTTAAGAAACAACTAGTGAAGTTATCCTAATTCTGAACAAAGATATAAAGCACAAGGACAGGAAGCTCAAGTGTCTTCAGCCAGGTACAGTCCAAAGGAAACTTTGCAATACATGCCCCAGTCTAATTGTCAAAAGTAAGAAATAATCTCAAAAGCAGCCAGACAGAAGGAACTCCTAACATACAAGGGAAGCCTCATTAGGCTAAGAGCAGATTTCTCAGTGGAAACTTTGCAGATCAAAAGACATTGGATGCAGTATACAAAAGATTGAAAAAAAAAAGAAAAAAATTGAAAACAAGAACAATTTATCTGACAAAGCTGACCTTAAAAATTAAGTGAGAGGGATGGGGATTTAGCTCAGTGGTTTCACCATCTGCCCCACAAGCACAAGGACCTGAGTTCACTTCCAAGTACCAAAAAAAAAAGAAAAAAATTAAGTGAGAAATAAAGACTCTTTCAGATAAACAAAAGTTGAGGAAAATTTTTCTTATTACACTTTCTTTACATGAAGCAGAACAGGGGAATGTTTAAGTCAAAATGAAAGTATCCTTATGAATAACATTAAAATAAAAGAATAAAAGTCACTGAACAAAGAAGTATCTGCCAAAATTCAAAATATTTAATATTGTAAAGATGTGAAAAACACATCTCCAACAAAATGTTAAAACTATTAAATTCTAGCTGCAATGTTTTATTAAGGGACACACAAAACATAAAATATATAAATTGTGACCTCAAACATATAAAACATGGGGGAGCAGTAAAGGTACAGAGTTTTTACATGTAATTAAAGTTGTTCAGCTTGAATTTTATGTAAGCCTTAAAAGAGATACAGAGGAAAAAGAAAGAAATAAAACACATCACCAAAGAAAATCATCAAATGAAAAGGGATGAGAACAAAAAAGTGAGAAAGAAAAATGGTCTACACATTACCCACAATACAATCAACAAATTGGCAATATGAAGTCTTTGCATATCCTTAATTACTCTAAATGTAAATAGACTACATTATCCAATTAGAAACCATAGTGAGACTGAATATATTAATGAGTAAAAAAGAACAAGGCTTAGCAAAATACTACCACAATAGAGTCATTTCAACATTAATCTACAAATAGACTGAAAATGGAGGAAAAAAATATTTCATACAAAAGGAAATCCAAAGAAGGCAGAAGTAGCTGTGTGCATATCAGATAAGTATAATTTAAGTAAAAATTCTCCTGTGAAAAGAAATTATTAATACATAATGATTAAGAATTCTATTCATCAAAAGGATGTAACTGTAAATACATGTGCAACAAATATCAGAGCACCTAAATGTATAAAATGGACTTCATATTCCATTTTCCATAGTTCAGATATCATGAATGATGCTGCAGTGAAAGTGTACTGCAGACATCTCCTCAAGCTCTTGATTTCATTTGCTTTAAATATAGATCCAGAACTATGATTGCTGTATGATATGGTAATCCTATTTTCTAAGGGACTGTCACAGCCTTTTTCACAATGAATATGCTAATTTCACCAGCCTCACCTACAATATAAAACAGTTGTCTTTTCTAAATATTGTTATCTTTCATCTTTTTGATAATAGTCATTGTGTCGGAAAATTAGATTTCATTGTCCATTTAGTTAGCTTTTTCTCAATGATTAGTGATGTTGAACAATATTTTATAACCTATTGTTTATTTGTGTGCATTAATTTAAATCAATTTATTTGGTACGTGTCTATTCAAACCAGTGGTATTGACTTCAAATAGTTTTGGTAATTTGTGATTCTTTGTTACTCTCTTTAATTAATTTAATTAATTCTAATGTCTTGGGATTCAATTATAGTATCTATTTATAATCATTTTTATGTATACAAAATATGCAGTGATGCATCTTTTTACATTTGTGATTTTAGTAATAGAGTCATTGCATTTTTATTTCTGTTTACCTGTCTCTCATCAATATAGGAAGAAAGGAAATTTTGCTGATATTTTTAAACAATTCTACTTCTTTATTTCTCTCTATTGATTTCATGGTATTATTTTCTTTCATTTGCTTGCTTCAGCTTGATAATCGTTTTTGAGGTTTTTTTAAAAAGTTGTATGTTTACATAATTGATACAAGGTGATTCTTCTAATAGAGTCAGTTACAGCTGTAATTTCCCTGTTAGTACTATCACTTATGCATACTGTGGATCTTTTAAAATTATATATTGAAAGATTATTCTTAGATGCACTTATGAAGCACTAAGCAGTATTATGATATAATAATGTAAATAATACCCACAACAAGAAAATCAGGAGAGTCTTCATAGAAATTACTAGTCATATTTCTAGTGAGAATATTTGAAAGTTACAATTAGTGATTTTAAAATACTAAGTGCACTATATCGATAGTCATAAGACTGTGTAATATTTCAAAAATATTACTCTTGCTGTCTCACCAAAATCTGTACCCTTTTACCATCTCTCCTTTCTCCCCACTCTTCAGCCACTGTCTTCTTCAGTGGCAGCAATTATATTTTTATTCCAAATGCAAGTAAAGATAAGTGGTAATTTTTTCTGTATCTGTCTATTTTCACTTAGCATTATTAACTCTAAATTAATCTATGTCAATGGAAATGATAGAATTTCCTTATTTTCATAGATGGGTGGATTATATGCCACAATTTCTTCATACTTTCATTCCTGGATGGACATTTGGGTTGATATGAAAACTTGTCTATTGTGAATAATATTGCAGTGAACACAGAAGGAATTTCATCTTTTGGACACCCTTGCACAGTTTCCTTTGGGTACATATCCACTATAGGGATAGCTGAACCATATGGTAATTCTGTTTTTGTTGATATGGGGACCTCTACAATGTTTTCTGGAATGGTTGCCCTAATTTACATTTCTACTAATTCTAGGCAAGGGCTTTCTTTCCTCCTTATCCTGATACCTGCTTCCTTTTTTTTCATAATAACCATTCTGGCAAATGAGAAATGACATTTGATATTCATTTTTATTTGAAATTTTCTAAAGATTGCTGATGTTAAATATTTTCATCTGTTAGCCATTTTATATAGTTTTTCAAGAAATGTGGATTCATGTCCCTTGTCGTTTTTCTAATGTTTCTTTTGTTTGTATACTATTGAGATAATAGAATTATTCATATTTTGGATACATATATCACATATTTTAAATACATATATATATATATATATATATATATATATATATATATATATATACATGTTTGATCTCAAAGTAATTTTATTCCTAGCTTTTTTTTCACAAGATTAATCATTTCTATGCTACGAAAAATGTTTCAATTTTGGTGCAATCCACTACCTATGTCTATCTTTTTCATGTACTTTTAGGATAAGATACTGCCCAAACAAATACACTAATTTCCACCTGTAATCCTCTAGTGTTTCTTACAATTTTAAATTTTCTATTTAGGCACTTCATTTATTCTAAATATTGTTGTACAAAATGACATGAAATAATGGGCTAATTTCATTCTTCTGTATGTGGAGATCTAGTTTGTCCAACTCTATTTATTGAGGAGGATGCATTTTTACTAGTGTTTCTTTGCAGTTTTGTCAAAAAAATCAATGAATGGTGTTATGGTGGTGGAGGAAGCCATGTTCAGATGAGGGCTGAGAATTTCACCCAGGTTACTGATTTTGCTGCACAGGGTGGATGGCCCCAAAAACCAAAACAAACAAACAAAACATAAGAATGCAACCTCAGAACTATATTCAATGGGTGAATTATAGAAATGGGGAAAGCTAGAATAAGAAATGAAACCACCACTGTACCTCAGCATTGGTCAAAGGACAGGTTTGGAAACTGAGAAATTGTTTTGAAGCACACAGCATTCTCCAGTGGAAGAAGGTCGGGGAGGTGGATAATACCCTGGCCACCATCAGCCTCAGTGGCATCCAAGACCAATGACAATTCCATTTGGAAGTGGGGACCCAGAGTCTGAGGTCTTCTACAGGGATGGGACTCTATGATGCCAGGAATTGTGGAACTTGTGAGCTCAAGAGAAATACAGTGGGCTGTTGGAAAGTTAGGAGTCACAATCCCTGATCCAGGTGGCTCAGTGTCAGGCTTTGGACTCCTTAGCATTGGGCACTAAGGTTACTGCAAGCCAAACACGGACTCACCACTGGGGCAGAGAAACAACTGGTGAACACAGCAGGTGATGAAGCAACATGTAAATGGTCCTTGCTTAGGCATTTTTGTCCCCCATCTCAGGTACGGGGGAAGAACATGTCTTAGAGAAACCTGGAGAACCATAGGGGCTGGGTCATTGGATCAGGAGTAGAAAGAGAACTAGATTCATGTAGGCTGAGACTGTCCCCTTCCCAAATACTAGGAAATTGCATGCTGAAATTGCATGCTCTAGGGAGGCTATGAGAAATACAGCACAACAAGGACAGAACAAGCTAGTGGTGAGAGAGAATGAAGAAGGGGGTGGCTGTGGCAGGGGTGTGACCTTGAACCCCAAATCTGAGACTCAATAGAGGGAGTAGATCCAACCCCACACCCAGCCACTGAGAACACTAGAGACTGCTGAATTTGGCGACCTTAATAAAGAAGTATTGTTTAACTGCTTTGGGATATTCATTCCAAGCTAAATGTTAGGGCAGTTGTCCTATCTGTCTGTCTACCTATCTATCCATCCTCCTATCTCCTCCTTCTCTCTTAGGGTTTTATTCCTTTTTTGCTTTGTTGATTTACATAGTAAGAGTTGGACTTATTTTTTGTATAAAACTTAGAATCTAATATTTTTGAAAATATACAGTTTTTCTAACTGTGTTTCCTCCTACGCAGTGTGCAGAGTTAAATAAGTGGTTTCAGTGACAGCCCTTGTGACTGTGGTTCTCTGGTGACCACATCAGTTGATGTCTGGACTAATAAATATAAAAGAAACATTTCTTAAAATTTCAGTTTGAGGAATGCCCCACGATTTTCCTGGTTTCTTGTATTCACAGCATCATATCCACATTGATATCCTTCTATGTTGGTCAGCCTTTTGTTGTAGCATAATACCCAATATAAACAACTTTAAAGAAGACATTATAGTTTTATAGTTTTCACCCATGACCAGTTATTTACATTGCTTCTAGGCTTTTGGTAAGATGAAAAATACTGGTATAATGGCATGATGGAGGAAATCTCACCTCATTGCAGCCCGAACAGAAAGGGAGTGAGAGAGAAAACAGGTATGGAGGCTGAGATAATGTGGAGGCACCGTGGTTGTTTCCCCATGATCCATTGCCTTGGACTAGTCTTGTTTCCTGTTTCCACCACCTCCAATAATGCTTACCATAAAATCATGGCCTCATCACTGGATTAATCTACTTGATGAAGTTATAACCCTCATGATTCAGTCATCCTCCAAAAGCCATTCTGCCTTGGCTTTGGGAGGCATCTTAGATCTAAAGCCAAATATTCTGCACTAGCACCCAAGTCATAACAAATTCAATTACTCAAAAATCCAAGTTCAAAGTCTACACTAAGACTCAAGGAGAACTTTTATGTGTAAACCCATGCAAAAAAAAAAAAAAAGAGATTCCCAAGATAAAATACTACAAAGTACAGCTTCCCATTCCTAAGGGAGAAATGCTTACCCTGATGAGGTGAGTTTCTTCTGGGCAGCAAATAATTGGGTCTCATCTTTTAATCCAGTCTGCTAGCTTACATTTTTTATTGGTGTGCATTTGTGGCACATAATAATTACATTCAGTTTAGCAGGTTGATACGTATACATTGTACCTTGACCTTGTTGATTCCCTTTCCTACCACATTGTTCCTTTCCTATTCCCATCCCACTTTCTTATCTCCAAAACATCTACACATTTTCTACTATATTTTCTCTATTGTGTACTCTAATATTTTATATTTTGAGATTCTCATATAACATAAGCCATGCGATATTTTACCTTCTGTGTTTGATTTATACCTTTTGACATTATGGTTTCAGGAGCCTTCTGTTTTGCTATAAATGACTGAAGTTTATCATTCTCTATTACTCTATTGTGTATATGTATTACATTTGCTTTGTTCAATCATTTGTACTTTATCCAAAATTTAAATTTAAAATTTCAAATCTTAGGTCTTGGGAATTGTATTGTTAAAATATGGCTGTGCATGCATAACTTTTATATGACGACTTTTAAAAACTTTCAGAAAGATACCCAGGAGAGGTATAGTTGTGGCAAATGGAATTTCTGTCTTTAGCTTTTTATAGAGTCTCCATTCTTATTTCTACACTGGTTGTATTAGTTTACATTACCACCAATAATGCAAAAGGATACATATCTTCTGGCTTTCTTGCCAATATTTTCTTCTTTTTTTAATCCTTGATGATAGCCACTCTTAGTGGAGTAGGACAAAAATCTGAGGTTTCAATTTGCATTTTCCAATGCCCCAAAATGCTGATGTGAATGTACTTCTCAGCCACTTCTACTTCTTTTGAGAAGCGTCTGTTTATTTTAATAGCCCCTTTTTGATTGTATGTTTTACATTTGGGGTAGTTGTTTTAAAAATTTTTATATACTTTAGGTATTAATTTTCTGTCTGAAGAGTACTTGGAAAGATTTTTATTATTCTGTAAGTTGATTCTTCACTCTCTTGATTATTTCATATGCTATGCAGAAGATTTTTAATTTGCTATGATCTCATTTGCTGATTCTTGGTATTTTTTCTTGTGCCATTAGTTCTCTGTTCAAAAATTTCTTGCCTATACTTATGACTTGAAATGTTTTACTTAATTTATCTTCCAGCACAGAAGAGGTGAGCTACTCCCAGTGCCTAAGAGGAGGCTCCTGGGCTGCTGTACCATCAACAACCCGAGGAGAGTGGAGGTGAGCTGCTCCCAGCACCCATGAGGAGGATTTCTGGCCATTGTACCACCACCATCCCCAGCACAGAGGAGGTGAGCCACTCCCTGTGCCCTGGAGGAGGCTTCTGGGTGGCCGCACCACCACTAGCCCCAGCACACAGGAGATAATCCACAGAGGCACCACCACCAACACCCCCACCCAGACGAAATGAGAAGACATGTAAACAAGTCTCAAAGACAGACTTTCAGAACACCTAAAGCAACCCCAAAGGGAATCAAGATGGAACTCGCTGATACTCAACCACCTGGACTCCATGAACTGGCAACAAAAGAGGTTCTGGAAAAAATGAAATCAGAAATGATTTCTCACATAACAGTAGAGATTGTGCCCATAGTGCAAGACATGATTAATAAAGTTAGAGAGGACACAGATAAAAAAATAGAGGTCCTGAGGAGCATGGTAGAATCCCAACAATTGGAATCCATAAAACAGATGCAGAAAGATGTCCAGGATATTAAAAATGCCATTGAAAGTTTACACAGCAGAATGACCAATATGAGGACAGAATTTCAGATATGGAAGTTAAGATTCCAATTAGTGAGCATGAAATGCAAAAGTTCTTTTAAATAATAAAGGACCATAAGAAATCAATCTAGCAGCTGCTAGATGATGCAAAGAAAAATAAGATAATACTGATCAGAGTCAAGGAAGAAACAGGAAAGAGTGCAGATGACATAAAAAACTGTTCACAGAAGTGATGGCAGAAAACTTCCCAACCAAGGGAAAAGAACTTGACATACAGATAAGGGAGGCATACAGGACTCCAACTAGCCATGATCAAAGACATCTACCCATAGGCATATAATAGTTAAGTTTACAGAAACAAAACAGAAGAACAAAATTCTACAAGCAGTTAGAAAAAAGAAACAAATCACATAGAAAGGAAAGCCCATCAGAATCACAGCAGACTTCTCAACAAAAACCATCAAGGCAAGAGGAGCTTGGAATGATGTGTTTCAAGCCCTAAGGAAAACAGCCTTCAACCCAGATTGATGTGCCCTGCAAAACTATCTTTCAAAATTGATGGAGAAATAAGATAACTTCATGACAAAGAGCTCCTTAGGAACTTCATGAAAACCAAGCCAGCACTCCAAAATTTTTTAGACAATATCCTAGGAAAAGGCCATGAGGACCACAAGTGCAGGAAGCCCAATAGAATGAATCTATTAGGTGTGATAAGAAGTTAAATGGAAAGGGGGAGAATGCAACAAAAAGAAATTTCATCTATTATACTATATAAAATGTACTTTTCTACAATTTTTCAAGTATTATTCATGTAGAAATTGCTGACACAAAGCAGTTCGTAATGCCTGATTATTAGAGGTAGCCATAGCAATTTTATAGTATTTCAGAAATGTAATAATATTAAAATTATATATAGATATTATATTTATTCTCATGATATATCTGTTGAAATATTTAGGAATAAATTGTTGTTTCTGTAAACTATTGTGAAAAGCTTCAAAATACAGGAAGGATGAATTAAATATGACAAGTGAAACCATATTGAATGAAAGCATTAAATGAAACCATTATAGAATATTTATGTACATGCATCACATTTTAGTATACTATTCCTTGAATATCTCTGTACTATTGTTTTCATAATGAAGTATTAAAAACTAATATTCAAGTGAGGATCTGGAAATAATAAAATATTGATATGATTGTTACTAGTTAATAATTATCACACTGACATATTGGAAGTATCCAGGAAATAGGTATAACACTGAAGATGGGTGGGACATGGCAGATGGGGCTGAGGTGGCTGGGAAGAGTGTCTGACCTGGTGACACTGGAGCATTGGCTGTGGCAGAGTAGAGAGCACCATGGTTGGTGCTCACACCACACATGAAAGCCAAAACTCTGGGAGACAAAGGACTTGGTGCCTGTGCCTCCTGCCTGAGTGCACACCTCTGAGGTCTGACTGCTCTCTCCTTACACTCTGAGCATTGTGAATACAAGTAAAGGCTTAGATGTCTGTGACTCCCCAAGGCACACAGACTAATGTTCTAGAATCCATGGTGATGGGTGTGCACCACCTCTGAATGTGATGCATGAAACACTGAAGCTGTGGGTGTGAGGGGCTCCACATGGTGTGGACTTTTGTCACATTAAAGGTGCATAGGCCAGGACCTATCAGTGAACTGAGTACCACTCACTGCAGTGTGGAGAGCTGCCATGCCTGCAGGCCCATGGACTGAGGACAAAGAGCTGAGTACATCCTGCCACCTCACTCTGGCCCATGTAACACTGAGCTTCTGCTTGGAAGAGGGATGGACAGGGACATGGATGTTCACTCTCAAACCCTGTCAATTCAACAGTGCAGAGACTGAGCTCAACAGACCAATATGTGCTGCCCCCGGCATGGCCTGTGAGAGGCATTGCTGAGGCTTGGGGATCTGTTCCATGCTAGGCACACAGACTGGAGTCCCATGCATACAAGTGGACAGCCATCTCTGCCCCATGAGGTGCTGCAGCTCTGCCAGTGAGAGGCCTGCTGTGGGTCAGACACCTGCCATGTCTCTGAGCACAAACTGGGAGCTCTGAGAGGTAGTGATTGGACTCCAAGAAGAGGCTGATCCACTCACCTCTCCAGGAAGAATCTAGAATATTTTATTTCCTCTTTATTCATCTTTCCCATTGTTTTTAACTTTGCTATCTTATTGCTTTATTTATATTTTTAATTTTTTAAATATTATACTTTACTAGGATATGTTCCCTCTCTCCCACCACTTGTAATGCCTAATGATTCCTGTGTTTGTAACCAATTTTACTTTCATCAGTATCAGAATGAACTTTACAGTTCATTCTATGATATTTTGTACTCTTGTTAATGTTAATGTGATTGCTGTACATTTTACAGCTTTGTTACTGTAATCTGCAATTGCAGTTGCTGCTGTTATTTATTTTGTTCCCCCTGAGTGGAGCACGAGACCTAGCAGGAATAGGGAACACAGTGGTGGGTCCATTGCCATTGAGCTCACCACATTCCAGGACAAAACCCAGACCTCCTCCCAGCTACAGGCTCATCCCCTGAAAACCTCAGCACCTGTGGAAGAGAGGAGATCAATGCCCCAACCAGTACTTCACCGGGTAATCATGGCTAAGGAAGGTCTGCAGTCCCCATTCATGGCCATTCACCCTATCAGCACAAATGTTGTGGACTCCATGCCTAGAAGGGACTTAGGCATAGATAATACCTGCCAGTGAGCATGTTATTGGGCACCAGAGGACTGACCACAAAGGAACAATTCCACATAGCCTCTTCCCTACAGTACATTTGCATGACTTATCAGGTGGACCTCACACATGCTATTCATTCAGAAAGAGTTTGTCCCCTCTGGGTTCAACAGAGTGTGCACCACATCAAAGCTCAGCACCACAGAAAGAGGGGACATAGGGAAATCAAAGTGCTAAGTTAATATGTATGTATGGATTCTGTGTAGATGTCTCTCCAAAGCCTAATGCAGTCAAGGGTGGAACTTTTTCAGAGGTGGCTGGATCTGGAGTTTGTGGGGCTGGGATTGATTCATGGTGCAATGCTAGGATTGAGGGCACTAGGATTAAGGGTGTGAGTGCTGCCTGCCCTAAGTAGTCTAAATAAAACAAAAGAGCCAGAAAGACATTGTTAATGTCCCTTATTGCATTGCTACCTCTGTCTGTCATGAACTGTTGCCACTCTGCCATGTACTACCCTGACTTGGAGCCAGCTGATTATGGGCTGAAACCTCTACAAACTGTGAGCTAAATAAACCTTTCCTCTCTTAACTTGGGGTTGTCAGGTATTTTGTCTCAGCAACAACAAAAGTAACTGACAGAATTTGATACCAGAGAAGTGGGGTTGTTGCTATGACTATATGTGACCATGTGATTCAGGGGCCTTTGGGACTGGCTTGTGGGAAAAGTTAGGAAAGGTTTAGAGATGCTGGCTGAAGAAGTAGAGCTGGAACACCTTTGGCTGTCCTTGATGGGAGATTCTGCTCAGAGATCAAAGGCTGATAGAAATCCTGCTGGTAAAGGCCAGGATGAGGAAATTTCTTCTGGGAAGATGGACCCCATTGGCTGTTGGACTTCAGACATTGTGTGTTATACCTCAGCAAAAAGTTTGTCTGCATTTTGCTCATGTCCAGAAACTTTGCCTGAGACTAAGATTAAGGGAAGTGGACTCATTAATCTTGTGGAAGTAATTTCAGGGCAATTTAATGTTGAGCCAGTGGCATGGCTACTGTTGGGGGCTTTTAGCCAGATCTATGTTGAAAATCAAAACCAAAGACCCCAGTAGAATGATTTAAAATGTTTTGAGTTTGGCCAGAACTGAAGTTCAGGTTTTGCTAGGAAGCTTCAGTGAAGCTATGGACTGCAAAGATAGAGCAGAGGAGATCTTGATTGCTGAGAAGGAACAGGAGAAAAGAAAAGTTGGCCTGAGGGTATCACCAGAGGCAGCAGCACTCCATCTTTTGCAGCCCCAAAATTACAAAATTGAAAGACTGTCCTTTGAGAAGAGAGGCCCAGAGCACCATGTTCCAGAATGGCAGTGGCCTAGAGAAGGTGATTCTGTGGATTTGGTTAACAGTCACTAAGCCCCTACAGCCAAGAGAGAAGGAAGCCTGGTACTGTTCCAGCTGGCAGCAGATCTTGGCATCATCCGCATGGTACTGATTTTAGGTACATACAGAATCCAAGAGTTGTAGTGTCAGGAAGTCCCCAGATTTCAGAAGAAGGCCTGGGAGGCCAGGCAGCATGCCCCTAAGAGGGCAGTGTGTCAAGCTGAGGTTGTGAAGCCAAAGGTGCAGTGGAAACCCCAGAAGTTTGGAGAAGCCAGAAAAGTGGATCATCTAAGGAAAACTCTGAGGAAGGAGCAGAGCTGGCCCCAGAGATCAACCATGGGAACTACCAGAATTGCCTTAGGGGTGGATCCACCCTAACACTCTGGAGTTCACAACTTGCCACAGATAGCCAGGAATGCTGGAAGTGGAACTGTGGGATTAATGTTTGCCCTGGTGGATTTTGGTCTTGCTTTGTTCTCATTCCTTGTTATCCTCATTTGTAACTTTTGGAATGGAAATGTCTGCCTTGTGTCTTTACATATTGGAAGTGTTTAACTCTCTTTTCATTTCTACAGGGGCTCACACCAAAAGAGTTTGCCTTCAATCTCAGAAGAGACTTTGGACTTGGACTTTTCAGCAGTGCTGAAACTGTTAGGACTTCGGCACCTCTTACAGATGGACTAAATACGTTTTGCATAAAAGAATGTGCACGAGTCTTTGGGAGACCAAGGGTAGAATGTTACAGCTTATATGTAGATGTCCCCCAAAGCCTCATGCAGTCACTGGTGGGGCTTTTTCCAGAGGTGGCTGAATGCAGTGTGTGACACTGGGTTTGATTCCTGATGCAATGCTAGGACCAAGGGCACTAGGATCAAGGGTGAGAGTGCTACCACCCTAAGTAATCTTCATAAGACGTAAGGGATAGAAAGAGCTGTGGTCATCCCTTGTTGCTTTTTCTGTCTCCAGTCTGCCATGAACTCTTACCCCTCTAATATGTGCCTGGCCTTGGAGCCAGCCCATTATGGATGGAAACCTCTACAAACTGTGAGCTAAATAAACCTTTCATCACTTAACTTGTTGGTGTGCATTTTGCCTCAGCAATAATAAAAGTAACTAATATGGTATAATTAACACTAATACATGCCAAAAAATGATACCCAAGCCTGGGAGTTATGTCAGTGGTGACACACTTGCCTTGAAAGTGCAAGGTCCTGAGTTCAATTCCCGGTATTGGAAAAAAAAGTGATCCCCAGAACACACTGTGTAGAGAATAAGATTTCCTCACAAGGGTCCTTCATAAATGTGGAAGAGATTCTCATCCTGACCGATGTGAAAAATCTCAACATGGAAACACAAGAACAAAAGAAAAAAAAATACAAAATGCCTTCATAAGTAAATTAATAGCTGTTATAATGGATGAAATTTTGTACATGTAATTTAAAAAAATAATTCTAACAATAGTCAACAAATTCAGTGAAGATAAAATAAAAAACTGAATTAATTGAGGAAGAGATACAGGATATGAAGGTTTCAAAAGAGAGGTAGGGATTCCAGAGAAGAACAAAACAAGTTTTGGAAATCAAAAGCTCAATAAACTAAGTGTGCTGGTGCATGTCTGTGGTCCCAGTGTTTGGAATGCTGGGCAGAAAGATTGCAAGTTTCATACCAGCTTGTGTAATTTGGCAACTTAGTGAGACTCTGGTTGAAAATCTTTTGAAAGACCTAGAAATATAGCTCAGTATGAAGGCCCTGTGTTCCATGGCCAGTGTTGAAAAATAAATAGCAAATAAGTTAAAGAAAAAATTCAATTAAATGTCTCAACAATAGACTAGATCAAACATAAGTGAGAATAATCAAGGTTTTGTTTTGTTTTTTGTTTTTGTTAGGTACCAGGGATCGAACTGAGGACCTTGCACTTGCAATGCAAGTGCATCAACACTGAGATAAATACTCAGCCCAAGAGAGAATAATCAAGCTTCAACACAAGGTATAATGACAACAACAACAACAACAACAACAAAAATAATTATAGAATATACAAGATTTGTGTGACATCATAAGAAAACAAAATATAAAATAAACAGCACTCGATGAAACAGAATAAATATGATTTAATGATGTAGAAAACCTTTTTGATGAAATTATAACACAAAATTTCTAAAATTTGGGGATTTAGTTTGTTATTTAGGTACTGAAGTTATGTAGAATCCAGAGATTACCAGAAAAGAAATTGTTCATGGAATATTAGAAGATTGAAGGGAAAAATTCCAAGTCAATTATAACGACAAGCTCATCAGAAAAAAAACAGATTTTTCAGATGAAATTCTAAAGGATATGAGGGCAAGGAACAATGTATTTCAAGCACAGAAAGAAAATTACTGAAATACTTTATTAAAATATTCTGAAAAATTATTGTTCAGATTCAAAAATGAAATAAAGACTATCCAAAGCATAAACTAAGCTCATGCCTACTCAACTAGCTTTGCATGAGATACTTAAAAGAATCATACACCCAGCAGAGGAAATGTAAATACAACCAAGAACACATGAGAAAGAATAAATTTAATTAATATAGTAGATGAATAATGAAAACAGAAATGAATTAAACACTAGAAATAAATGACAGGAATCAGTATACACATTTCTATAATAAGCCTGAATGTAAGTGGTCTTAATTTAGCAATTAAATGCACAGACTAACAGTTTGGATAAAACTAAAGTGTCAACTATGTTATCTGAAAGAAACACATGTAACCTATACACATTACTAATACAGTACACAGACTGATAATGAACAATGGAAAATTATATTCCATGCAAATGGATACAAAAACAAGCAAGGATAGTTCTTGTATCAGCAAAAGCAGACTTGAAGAAAAATTTATCATATATTCTATATAATATCATATATATGGACATACATACATATATACATATACAATACCATATACATATATATGATGTTGAATGGTAACTAAATGACATACATATATGTAACTAAATGATAAACACATATAATAGATTTAGATGATATATATAAATATAATATAATAAAAATGCTTAGTGAGCATTTTTCTCTTTTCCCAGGTCTTAAAGTAAAAACTTTAAACTTTTCCTTTGTTAGTATGATGCTAGCTATGGATGGATCATACATGGTCTTTCTTGTAGTGAAGGATGTGTCTTTTATACATAATTTAAGAGTTTTAATCTGAAAGAATAACACATTTTCTCAAAATTTTGGCATCTATTAAAATGATCATATTTTGCTTAATTCTATTAATGTGATGTATCATGTTTATTGATTTGTTTATGTTAGGCTGTCTTGTGGGCAGCCTCATGTTACCATAGTGAAATACCTGAATAGTCTAACTTTGTAAAGAGAAAGAATTTATTTAGTTTACAGTTTTGGAGTTTCTAGGTCACCATGTCTCCATGTTTGTAGTTTTGGTGAGGGCTGTATCACAATGTGGTGAAAAGCAGCTTATTGGAACAGGTGGAAACATGGCTACTTCTTCAACTGGAAGCTGACAGAGTGTGCACAGGACCAAACACACCCTCTCATGAGAATTCATGTGGTTACACCAGAACTACCAAGGGTTTGCATGTGCAGGAACTCACGGTCATAATGCCTCAAGGACCTCACAATAATCAGTCAAGGAATAGCCCCAGTAAACAAATGGACATAAAAATTTAAAATGTCAATAATGGAAGTAAAGTGTCTTCTTAGTTACTTTCTGCATTGCTGAAACAAAATACCTGATATCCAAAGTTAGAGGAGGAAAGATTTATCCCAGCTCAGAGTTTATGGAAGTTTCAGCCTATAGTCTGCTGGCTCCATGGCAGGTTGGCATTTCTGAGGGCCATCGCAGTGGAGAGACGGTCTATGGCAGAAGGCAGCAGGCAGTGAGCAGCAGCAGCAGAAGCAGGGGAGGCGGCCACCTTCCAGGTTTCCCTTTATTCCCTGCAGGATGCCAGCATTTTGGTTGGTGCTATGTAGAACTATGCTAAGTCCAATGGACTTAGTCAGTGGAGATTTTTGGCACCACACACCCTAAATCCTAGTATGACGCACCCTAGATCCAGCCAGTTCTGAAAAGCCTCACCTATGAGTACATGACGCATTGGGGGGACATCTAGGTACAAGGCAAAACATATGTAGATTTTGTTTTACTTTTTCTCTCCTTTTATCAAAAGAGTGGTATTTTTATCTCTCTAGATTTTCAGATTCCATTCTTTTTCTTTCCCCTTGAGCATATGATTGTAACAGGTCTTGAATTAACCTTCTTTGAGCTGAATGGCAGCTTTGACTTTCCTGTACCTTGATATTTATTTGTTTCCAGATTTGAAACATTTTTCTGTTAATATTTTTTGAATTATTTATGTATCCTTTTGTCTTTCACTATTTTATCTGGAATCCCAGTGATCTCTATATTGTTCTTTTGAGGTTTCCTCATAGATCCTGTGAGCCTTGTCTCTTTTCATTTTTAAAAAAGAAGATTCAAATCTTTATAGGATGTAGTCATGTAAAATCACTTCAGTAATAGTATGCTAATTTGGGGCAAAAAATCACATATGGCTTCCTCAATGTAACACTGATATCAATATTAGTCTGTGCAGAATTACTTCTGCTTCATAACTTTGAAATACCTCCCTAACAATTGTGTTAGCATTGCCTTTGCACTACTTCATCTTAGAGAGGAGATGCCTAGGAATTCTGTATATTATCTCAGTGCTGTTAAGTGATTTTCCCTGAAGAGAGCAAATGGAGCTGTAATAATGTTTTCAAAAGCTAAAGATATAATACCATATAAAAGAAATTTATTTTTTATTTTTTTAATTTCTTTTTATTTTTTAATTTTTTTTGGTACTGGGGATTGAACTTGGGACCTTGCACTTCCCAGGTAGGCAGCGGAACCACTGAGCTAAATCCCCAGCCCTAAGAAATTTATTTTTTGAAAACTATCTCCAGGTAGAAGGCACAGGGTTTGGGATGGCATAAAACTATGCTTGAAAACACTGGGTATTGATTTTGGAAATAGTCATTACTCTGCTTATACACTGTTTCTTAAAAAGCAACAACAACACCTCACTTATGAATTGAATTAGGTGGGTGAAGGAAATGTCTGACATGTCACTATATAAGAACAGCCAGTGATACAGTTTTGCCATGTCACTGGTTCAGCAAGAACCCCAAACAAAACATGGAACTGACATATCATTAATGAAAGCTTTCCTAAATCCTGTCTGCCAGAGGGTGCCAAACTGTACGATTTCTCCCATAGGGTCCTAAAAACGCAAAACAATGTAATGGCCCCGCTATGGTTGGATTTATCTCATATCTGCCATAAGAAAATCAGTGTACTTTGGTTTCTGGCATCCAATAAACTTCACCAAAATTCTCTAATAAGTTTGTAAAGCTAAGTGAAAGTTAAGAGAAATAGAATGAGTCAAACACCCCAGGCAAGGCTTTTATTAAGGGACAGAGCTGCCGGGCTGTCACAAACAATGGGGAGAACAGCAACCAGGGGCTGGCTGGGTGAGGTTTATAAGGGCTGGAGGAGTGTGGTGGAGGCAGATGATTGGCTACGACTGGGGGTGAGGCCAGAAAAAGCAGATCTTTTATCTCTCTGGAGTGACTCATTTCCTGTAGGCAGGGGCCATTTGAGAATGCAGGGTTGTCGGGGCCTTTTATCTAGCAGAGAACTCTATCAAAAGCTAAGTGAAATTATGTAAAACTAAGTGGAGTGACTTATTTTTAACCCACACAGCTTAAACATGTTTTACTTTTGAAAACCATATATTTCTTGGATAGGCTCTTTTTGTACACTGTGTTGATTTTCAAATAGCCACCTTCATGCTTCCTAATTCTTCCCCCTGATCAATTATGTATTTGAAGCTCCTCCATTCAGCTTTCATTTCCTACATTGCATTTTTCTGGTGAAGAATTTCTGTTTTGGTTTATTTTTCTTATTTCAATCCCTGTATTAAGTGTATCTGGTAAATTTCTGCATTGTTTTTCTATTTTCCTGAAGTTTCTGGAATTCCCTTCAGATAATTGTTTAATTTATTTGTCTGATAGAACACAGCTGTCACTTTGTGGTCAGTCTTAGTGCCTTATTTTTTAATCCATTATATAATTTCCTGAATATTCTTGATGGTGTATACAAACATAATAAATAATTATGCATTCATTCTGTTCTTTACAAACTGTCTGTGTGCTTGATTTTCCTTAGTCGGCCATCCAGAGACTTTGAATACACTGCTGCTTGTGTCATCTCCACTCTGGCTTCTGCAATCCCTTTGGCACTAGAATGCCCTAAGCCAAAATTTCCTGGGGTGACTTCGGCTTCTATGCTGGCTGAAATCTCAGCCTGGATGCACCTGAGGGAAACCCAAAGAGTGTGCCCAGGCTATACAGGACCCAAGCTCAATTCATGTCCTGCTGACCCAGGCAGGGATGTCTCCACATTCCCTGTATGAGCAGGGTGGTTTCCTTACTGAAGTGGGAGGACAAAGAGATTGCAGCAAGGGTGGCAAGTCAGGACTGGACACATGGATGTCCAAGTGGCTCCAGGGGGCTGCTGAGCCTCACTCTGTGGTTCAGGTACACATGCATCTCCTAGCCAAAGGGGCTGCAGCCACACACTTTGGTGAGTAACCGCAGGACTGGTTCTACACCTGAACCCAGCAGCACACCTTCTTGTTCTGTTGCTCACTGTCAGTCTGCATGCTCAAAACCACACTCCAAGGACTTGGGCACCACAGTTTCATAATCTCCTAGCAAACTCCTGAGGAAACAAAGACAGATTTTTTCAACGCAAGAGGACAGATGTTTTGATGTGTAGAGATAAGAGTAGGTAACTGTTTTCCTCTATCTTACTGATATCCACTGTCAGTATCTTAAATTGCAACAAAAGAGCAATGACCTTGTTTATCTTTATTTGAGTTGGTATATGTCTTAGAAGTTCATACAATGTACATATAGGAAGCAACATTAAAAAAATCACATGACATAAATAATATATGCCATGTTAGTGAAAAAGTTCTGAGGTCACATATTAACATTTTTCTCACTTGTAACACTGAGAACAATGCTTTCTTCATGCTCTTTAAAAAATTTATATATATACTTTGGCAAAATGTTTATTAGTACAGTTTACATATACATAATGATAACACTCATCTTAGGGAATTTGCACCTGTATATGATAAATCTTGTCCTTCTTTTTCCCCATTCCTTCCTCTCAAGACCCCCTCCCCTCCCTATATAGAAAAACTTTGTTTCCATTTTTTCTCCTATTTTTACTTTTTTTTCCTTGTCACTTCCATCCTCTCTCCCTCCCTTTTGGGGTTCCTTTTTCTTCATGTCCCCTCCAGCATTTGTTGTTATTTGATTTCCTGATAATAGCCATTACTTCTGGAATGAAGTGAAATCTCAGAGTTGTTTTAATTTCCATCTCTCAAATGATAAGTGATGTTGAACACTTTTTCATATACATATTATGCCTTTATTTTTAACCTAGAAAGGTGATGACATTAATAACATTTAAAATTTCATGTTTTTATGATATATAAAACAGCCTAACTAGAATCATAATAAATAATACATTCTCAAAAAGTGTTGTATCTAAAAAGCAATTGCTCATTTAATTCTTAAATACTTCTTAGGAAACATATATAAACTTAACTTTTTAATATAATACTAAAGTAGGAAAGTTACAATATCTTTAAAAAGTTAAAAAGAATTTAGTTTCATAGTGAGAAGTGGAATCAAGTTTGCTGGTGTTTTAGGGTGACTTATTTTCCCAACCACCTTTTCAGGGATCCCTTGACTTTGTTGTTCCTCAGAGCGTAGATCATGGGGTTCAGCATAGGATGATGATGGCGTAGAAGGCTGACACCATCTTATCATGGTCAGCTAACCTGTAGGATTTGGGTTTCATGTAGATGAAGATGGCAGGGCCATAAAAGAGTCCCACCATGGCCAAATGGGAGGAGGAGGTGGCAAAGGCCTTCTGTTGAGTGAATGTGCAGGACAACAATGAGGATGAGGCTGTAGGGCATCAGGATGAGGGTCAAGAGAGTCAGTAGCATCAAGATGCAACAGATGTACATGACATTTTCAAAGACTGAGGTGTTGCTGCAGGCCAAGCACATCAGTGTAGGGGCCTCACAGAAGAAATTATCAGTGTCTCAAGCACTGCAATAGGTGAAGCTCAGGGTACAGCAGCTTGCATGAGCCCATCAGCTGCCCCCAGGAACCAAGAGCCCATGGTCATTTGTAAGCACAACTGCCAGCTCTTGAGGGTAGGGTATCTCCGAAGGGAGCAGACAGCCACATAGCAGTCATAGGACATGGCTGCCAAGAGGAAACTCTCCCCATGACCAGAGTGAGGGAGACAAAGATCTGCAGCCCACAGCCAGCTGGGGAGATGGATGTCTTCCCAGCAAGAAAGCCATCAGCCATCTTGGGAACAGTGGTGGAGACCAGCATGAAGTCCATGAGGGAGAGCTGGCTCAGTAGGAAGTACATGGATGTGTTCAGCTGGGAGTCCTGGTGAATCAGGAGAGCCAAGAGGGCATTGCCCAAGAGGGAAGCAATGGCTACAACCAGCACCAATGTGAAGAGGAAGTGGAGTCTCATGTGCCTAAAGAGTCACAGGAGAATGAAGTCTGTTGTGCTGTTGCTCTTCTCAATGGTTCCTACTGGTTGGATTCTGCAAATGGAAAAGCAGAGAAAAAGGTGGATTGTATCATCTAAAAGTCTTATTTCACAATTTGTTTATAGTTAATGGATATGTAATTGAAGGTATTATTCAAAATCCTTCCTCCTATCCAAGCTAAAGCATACTCCACACAGGAATATATTGGTAGAAAATTATGGATAAAAATATTTTTTAAACTTTTAGTTTTACCAAATAATTGACCTAATTTTATTCCTTTTTAAAATTACCCATTTTACCAGTATTGTGTTTTTGTTACATATGCCAGAACCAAAAACAATTGGAAAGAAATGCTGAATTAGAATTTTGTGATTTAGATTTGTTTGTATCACAGATGATTTTTTTTAACTTTATGAAACGTTAATATTTTCAAAATAATTTCCTCTTAAAAAATGAACATGAGTTAAATTCATTTCATTGTGTTTTCCAAAAAAAGAAAAACTGCATACAAGGACAAATGAAAGGAATTTCTTTCTTCCATCGATAATAACAGTATCCCAAATAATGAATTGAAGTTTCTTTATTTTTTCTCTCATTAAATATTTATTTGCCTGATTTTCAAAAGGTAATCCTGATTTTATAAATGCAAACATCTTTGTTCATTTCCTCCTGTACTGAAACTTTCGTCATTGGCTCATCCACTCCCCTTAAATAAAATAGAAAGTTCTTTCCTAAATTGGACTTGGTGTTATAGAGACATCTAGCATGTTACCCTGACTCTACTGCATTGGTTACCTACAGAAGCAAATGAATGTGAAAGAGATGCAGGAAAAGACTTTGATGCTGATAAATGCTGCACTGACCAGCAGGAGCTCCAGGGAGAAAGGAGGTTAAAAGATGAAAATAACATCAAAGTTTTCATCTCTGTGGAGCATCATCATTACTCACAAGCAATGAAATATACTTGAACAGAAAAACAAAATTTCAGATATTATAATTGCTACTTGACTTATTGTTTATTAAGTGATAAATTAATAAAATAGCCAAGTACAAAACAATATAAAAATCAGTAAATTTTCTATATACCAATAACAAATTGAAGGAAAATCCCATCAAAACAATCACATTCACAATAAACATTAAAAATTTACCAAGAAATAAATTTACTTGAAAAAGTGAAAGATGTCTACAATAAAAATTACAAAACACCACAGAAAGAAATTGAAGACAAAACAGAAAAAGGAATGATTCTCCATGTTCTGGGATTGGAGGAGTTAATATTGTTAAACTGTCCATCTTATTCAACCTGATCTACAGATTCAAAGTGAACTATAGATCCCTATCAAAGTTCAAATGTTATTCTTCACAATTTTAGGAAAACAGAGATCCTAAAATTTATACAGAAGCACAAAATAGTCTGAATACCCAAAGCAAAATGAGCAAAAAGAACAAAGCTGGAGGCATCATGATATCTCATTTTAATATTTTTGAAAAATTAATTTGCCTAGAAGACACAGTCAAGTTGACTAAGTGTACTAAAAGGAGTACAGCTTTATATGAAAAGTTGAATATGGTTGAAATATGTTATACATAAAATATAAGAGGTGATTTTTTTCAGTCCTTATCATTTTTTGTTTTGTACACTAATAACAAATATGTAAACTCATGAAGACCAAAAGGGCATGCAGCTGTCAGGACCAAATTCTGCTCTTCTCCTAGAAGAAAAATGCACAAAGGAAGGCAGTGCTTTGGTCCATAGGCAGGGCAGAAGACTTCTTTTGGGAAGGACAGTTCAGACTGATTTAGTTTAGTGCTTTAACCACATCAAGATCTTGAGGTCATTCCATAGAACATGCCTGGCCTTTTAATCCTCAAATCACAGAAGTAGTTCTGATTCCTTCTAATCTGAAAGGTGACTCTGTGAGTCCTCTGCTGCTACACAGATTAGGAGGCAGCAGAGCCCACTTCCTGCAGAGCTCTCTGTTTCATGTCAGGGCCCTGCAGAAGGGCAGTGCCAGTGGCAAAGTGCATGGCTGTGTTAACCACATGAGCAGTCGAGGTGGGGAGACACAGCAATGCATCTTATCCAAGCACTGCTGCAACAGCAGATTTTAGTCAGTGGGGCAGATTTTAGTCAGTGATCAGACAAGCACCAGAAATTCTATCAGCTCACATCTGTGCCACTCTACTCCAGCACTGCCTTCTGCTTGTTAGCTGCAGCAACTTTTTCTGTGCCTTATTTAAAGTATGTCATGTGTGGATGCTATGGGCTCCTGAGCCCTGGACTGTAGGCTACACTACACCTCTTATCATGGTGAATCATTACCATACCCACTTGTCCAGACAGAATGCCTTAACTGAAGAACAGCAGCCCTGGGATGTGAGATCCTGGGGTAGAAGCATTTCTCTGCAGTCAGCTATTCCAGATTAGAGTAATTACAGGAAGTGCACCACTGTTGATACATGCACAGGTTTAGTAAGTATAAGTAACATTATTTCCTACATGCAAAGTTTGGTATGAATTTTTGTACTTGCTAAAAATTGAAAACTATATCACAGGTAGAAAATAGTCATTGTTATCATTTTTCTATCTATGAGATGTGGGGCAAATTACTTAACCTTGCTGGTATTTTTTACTTACATGTATTAAATTGTAAATATATTAATCAATGAACTAAATGACCTTTTGCATATGAAAGAGTTTAAAATATTCGTCGTCATGTTACATATTTGAACATTTTAAAAAAAATTTTATTTTATTGATACATTTTAGGTAAACAATATACTGACATTCATCACTGGAAATTTGAAACTTTACTTAATATCTCTTGGTTCTTATTTTTCCCCCTTTCTCTGCCCACCCTTCAACCTCTCCATCCCTCCCTATTTGCAAAGACTTTTTTTCCATATTTTCATTTTCTCATATTAATTCCATTCCCTTCTTTCCTTTCCCCTACCCCTCACACTTCCCCTTCACCTTTGCTCCTTTTCTTCCTATTTCACATTATCTATTATACTTTTTCGTCTTTATTTACACTTTCAGTTTCTCACTCTAGAGAAACTATTCAGTATTTATACATGTGTGTTATATTTATTTTACTTAAGAGTATCACTTCAATGTGCATCCATTTAGCTATAAATGTCTCTAATTTATAATTTATCATGGCTGAGTAGTACTCCATTTTATTTTTTTAAAAAACCCACATTTTCTTTATGCAGTCTTCAATTCATGGATAATTTGGCTGCTTCAAAGTTTTCACTATTACAAATTGTGCTGTTATGAAAATGGAAGCACATATATCACTGTGGTATGATTCTTTTAATTCTTTGGGGAAGGTACCCAGCAGGGGAATAGCTGGGTCAAATAGGACTTCCAGTCCTAGTTCTTTGAGGTATCTCCATACTGATTTCCACAGTGGTTGCACCAGTCTACACTCCCACCACCAGTGTAACAGGGTTCTTCTTTCCCCACAGCCCAACCAGCATTTGTTATTGGTTGATTTCATGATAGCAGCCATTCTTTCTGGAGTAGGGTGGAATCTCAGCATTGTTTTCATTTGCATCTCTCCAATGAACAGTGATGGTGAACATTTTTTCGTATGTTTATTTGCCATTTCTAATTCTTTGTCTGAGAAATGTCTGCTCATTTCAGATGCCCATTTTTGGATTGGGTCTTTAAATTTGGGAGGTCTTATTTTTTTAAGTTCTTTATAGATTCTTGATAGTAGACGTTTGTCTGAGGAACAGCAGGTGAATACTGTTTCCCACATTGTGGGTTGTCTCTTCACACTGCTGGTGGTTTCTCTTGCTGTTGAGAAACTTTTTAATAAAAAGAGATCCCACTTGTTGAATGTTTGTGCTAGTTCATGGGCAACTGAGGTTTTATTCATAAAATCTTTTCCTACTCCAATGTCTTCAAGAGTTTTACCTAACCACTGTTCCAGCTGGTTCAGCATTTCTATTTTAATATTTAGATCTTTAATCTATTTTGATTTTAGTTGAGTGCATGTTGAGAGATATAGGTTAAGTTTTAATCTTTGGCAAGTTGAAACCCAAATTTTCCAGCACCATTTATTAAAGAGGTTATCTTTCCTCCAGTGAGGGTGTTTGGCTCCTTTGTTGAACACGAGTTGTCTGCGTGTGTCTGGAGTTGTTTCTTCATCTTCCAACCTGTTTCACCGGTCCTCCAGTCTGTTTCTTTGACAGCACCATGCTGTTTTTATCACAGTAGCTTTGTAGTGTAGTTTCAAGTTGGGAGATGTGATACTCCCTGCCATATCTCTGTTACCTAGAATTGCTTTTGCTATTCTGGGTCTCTTTATGTTCCAAATGAATTTTTGGATTGCTTTCTCAAGGTGGGTGCAGTATGCTGCTGGGATTTCAATTGGGATTGCCTTAATTCTATGTAGCAGCTTTGGAAGTATGGCCATTTTCACTATGTTGATCTTTCCTACTAAAGAGCAGGGGATATCTTTCCATTTTCTGATATCATCTTCAATCTCTCTTTTCAGAGTGCTATAGCTTTCAGAGAAGAGGTCTTTGATTTCTTTTCTTAAGTTGATTCCTAGGTATTTCAGTTTTTTGGATGCTATTGTGAAAGGAATTGTTTGCCCTATTTCCCTCTTATTGAGTTTGTTGTTCATGTAGCAGAAAGTTTTGATTTTTGTTTGTTAATCTTATATCCAGCTACATTACTGAATTTGGTTATTAAGTCTAGAAGACTTTTGGTAGAGTTCTTGGGGTCTTCTATATACAGCATCATGTCATCTGTAAATAATGACAGACTTTTTCATTTCCTATCTTTATTCCTTTTATTTCTTTCTCTTGTAAAATTGTGATGGCTAATGTTTCCAAAGCTATATTGAATTGAATGGTGATAGTGGACACCCTTGTCTTGTTCCTGATTTTAGTGTGAAGGATTTCAGTTTTTGATCATTTAGTATGATACTGACTGTTGGTTTTTTATAGATGGCTTTTATAATATTGAGGTAGAAACTGTCTATTCCAATTTTTGATAGGGATTTTATCATAAATGAGTGTTGGATTTTGACTAATTCTTTTTCTACATCAATTGAGACGATCATGGGATTTTTGTCCTTGGATCTATTGATATAATGTATTGCATTTGTAGATTTGCATATGTCGAACCATCCCTGCATCCCTGGTATGAATTCCACTTGGTCAGGGTGTATGATCCTGTAGATGATCTTCTGCATTCTATTTTCCATTAACTTATTAAGGATTTTTGCATCTATGTTCATGAGTGAGATTGGTCTATAGTTTTCTTTTTCAGTTGGGTCTTCCTCTGCTTTGGGGATCAAGGTGATGCTTGCTTCCAGGAATGTATTTAGGAGTATTGCTTCCCTTTCTATTTCATTGAAGAGTTTAAACAGTAGTGGCAGTAGTTCCTCCTAAATGTCTTTTAGAATTCAGTAGTGATGCCATCAGCAACTGGGCTTTCTTAGTTGGTATGTTTTAATTACATTTTCAATTTCATTGATTGATATTGGGTTGTTTGGAATTTTTAGGTCTTCTTTGTTCAAACTTGGTAATTCATATGTATCTAGGATTCTGTCCATTTTATCTGTTTTCCCATCTTATTGGCATATAGATTCTCGAAGCAGGTATTGATGATCCTCTGGATTTCTGAGTGTTCAATGTAATTTTAACCTTTTCATTCCTAATTGCATGGATTTGGGCCTTTTTGTTCCTTTTTCTGATAAGGGTGGCTAAGGGTTTGTCAATTTTGTTAATTCTTTCAAAGAACGAACTCTTGGGTTCATTGATTTTTTGTATCTTTCCCTTTATCTCCATTGCATTGATTTCTCCTCTGATCTTTATAATTTCCTTCCTTGTATGAGCTTTGGGTTTGCCCTGCTCTCCTTTTTCTAGAAGCTTGAGTTTCAGCATCAGGTTGTTTAATTGGGCTTGATTTGTTTTCTTAATATGAGAATTCACTGCTATGAATTTACCTCTTAAGACTTCTTTCACTGTGTCCAAAAGATTCTGATATGTTGTTTGGGATTATCATTTAACTGTGGAACTGTCTCATTTTTTCTTTAGTTTCCTTTGTGACCCATTGGTTATTCAGATGTGTGTTGTTCAATTTCTATGTGTTTATGAAATTTTTGCAGTTTCTTTTGCTACTGATCTCTAATTTCATCTCACTATGGTCTCACAGTATACAGGGGACAATTTCAATTTCTTTCTACTTACTTAAGCATATTCTATGAGTGAATATGTGGTCTATTTTGGAGAACAATGCATGTGCAACTGAAAACAATGTATATTCTTATTTGGTGGGGTGGAACACTCTGTAAAGATCTGTTAAGTATATTTGTTCCAGAGTTTGATTGAGTTGTAATATTTCATTACTTATTTTTTGTCTAGTTGATCTATCTATTTGAGACAGTGGGGTATTGAGGTCCTCCACTATTATTGTAATAGTGCCTATATGGCTTTTCATGCCTGTTATTATTTGTTTTATATAGTTTGGTGCACTAGTGTTTGGTGCACAGATATTTATGATTATCATCTCTTCCTCTTGGATTGTTCCTTATACAGGGATGTAATGTCCTTCTTTGTCTCTCTTAATTAGTGTTGGCTTAAATTCCACTTGATCTGCAAAGAGGATAGCTACTCTTGCTTTTTTTTTTCCAGTTCGTGTTCCATGGAGTATTGTTTTCCACCCTATAAGTTTCAATCTATGAGTTTCTTTTTGAATTAAATGTGTTTCTTGTATGCAGCATATTGTTGGATCTTGCTTCTTGACCTATTATGCCAGTCTATTTCTTTTGACTGGTGAATTGAGACCATTATCATTGATGATTATAACTGATATGTATTGAGTTATCACTGTCATGACTTTTTTTTTGTTGGATTCTCCCCCTTTGCTTTTAATTTCTTGTCATGCCCAGTAGATTTATTCTGCCTGGCTTCCTGGGGTGGTGATCTTCTTTGTCTTTTCCTAGGATATTTTCAAAATTTGTTTGGAGTACTGGTTTGGTATTCTTGAAGTTCCTAAGGTGCTCTTTCTCATGAAAGTATCTTATTTCACCACCAATTTTGAAAGATAGTTTTGCAGGATACTTCAATCTGGGTTGGAGACTGTTTTCCTTTTTGGTTTGGAATACATCACTCCAAGCTCTTTGTGCCTTGAGGGTCTGCATTGACAAGTCTGCTTTGATTCTGATGGGCTTTCCTTTGTATGTGACTTGATTCTTTTCTCTAACAGCTTGTAGAACTTTGTTCTTCTGTTGGGTTTCTGGAATCTTAACATTATGTGTGTATGTGTAGTTTTGTTTTTTTTTTTGATCAAGAGCAGTTTGAGTCTATTACATGTCACTTATCTGTATGTCAAGTTCTTTTCCCCTGCTTGGGAAGTTTTCTGCCATCAGTTCTGTGAAGTTTTTTTTTTCTGTCATTTTTACACTCTCCTGTTTCTTCATTTTTTCTGATCAGTCTTATGTTATTCTTCTTTGCATCATCTAGCAGCTGCTGGAATGATTTCTCATGGTCCCTTACTATTTCAATGGAATTTTTCTTTTGCTGTTCACTAATTGCAATCTTATCTTCTATATCTGAAATTCTGTCCTCACATTGGGCCAGCCTGCTGTGTAGACTTTCAATAGAGTTTTTAATCGCCTGGAAAGCTGTTTGCATCTGTTTTATGGATTCCATGTGTTTGCTATGTTAGGATTCCATCATGTTCCTCAGCTCTTCTCTAGATTTATTTATCATGCCTTGCAGTATGAGCACAATCTCTGCTGTTATCTGAGAAATTATTTCTCATTTCACTTTTTCCAGATCCTCTTTTGTTGTCAATTCAGGGACTCCAGGTGGTTGAGTATCAAATTGTTCCATCTTGATGCCCTTTGGGATTGGTTTAGGTGATCTGGAAGTCTGGTTTTGAGACTTGTTTATGTGTCTTCCCATTTCAGTCGGGTGGCGTGTGCTGCTGGCTCCCATGCAGCTCACTTCCTCTGTGCTGGGAATGGTGTTAAGGTGGCCTGGAACCCTCCTCTGCACCAGGAGCCTGAACAACTTTTAAAAAATTTTTAATTTAACTTTTTAGTCTAGATTATATGTTGCTATTATTTCCCTAGAAGCTTGAAAGATAAAGCATAATGTGTGAATTTGGGGATCTGACCAAGGGATATGCAATATGAACTTGCATTCTTTCATCTGAAAAGAATGAACTCCACATTCTAAAGGTTATAATTTTCAGAATGAATGTTTCTAGTTTAGAGTTAGAAATAGAGGAATACATAAAGGGATGTAAGGGAGAGAAAAATGTGTAGAACACAAAAATAAATGCATAATATTGATACACACAAATCTGAGCAACAATGAAATAGTATTTTTCTTTGGAGCCATGCTTCTGAAAATGTAGCAAATAAATAAATAAATAAATAAATAATCTGTAGTTTTGAGAATTGCTACAAATAGTATTTAATAAATTTTACTTTGTAGAACTCCATAGCAGTCACCTGATTTATTAGGAAATCAATACGCATATAATACTTCATTACTGTTCATGTATAAAGCTACTACAGGTTCATAATGTTTGCTATGTTACCCAAAACCATTTTTACAAGGCTTTTAGGTCATTATGAACAAATTGCTGTATTTATTTGATATTTGAAACATTTCTCAATTAAAGTGCTAAGTTAACTCTGAAAATTATGAAAAAGTGGACAGATGAATATGGGTAATTTTTTAAACTTAATTTGGAGAGTGAAGTTTTAAGCCATTAAGTAGGATAGCTGTTATGTGAATAAAATATTTTTGAAAATTCTGGCACCCAAATAGTAAAAGTATTGAAATTGCAGTAGTCATGAAAAATGACCTGTGTTTTCAAGTATGTATAGAGAAGATTGTTATTAAGTTACCTACCTTCATCAGAAAGAAGATTTTGAGATATGAAGAGGTAAAAATCCTCAAATCTCTTCAAGATAAGTGCCCTGAAATGGACAAGAAAAGACATGGGGTGTGTGTGTGGGGGGGTTGTACTGTTGCCTTTCTCTTTTTTCCTGTTTTCTTTTTTAATTTTATTAATGTATTTTTATTAGTATATATTTACAAGTAATGGAAATAAGTCTCTTTTGAACCAATCAGAAGAAAATTTTCCCTACCGAGGACAAGGAATATTTTTTTTAGTTCTATATAGATCAGAAAGAAAGACTCATTTTAATTTTTCTGGCTGTTGTTTAGAGGCACTAGAGTTTCATTCAACAATCTCTGTTTGCTCTCCTTTTACCTCTTTCCTTACACAAAGAAACTGTCTCTATTTACTCAAGGTATTGACATAGTACAGTGAATATATAGCCACAGGAGGGCTGGGGATTTTGCCCAGTGATTCTGCTGCCTGCCTCACAAGCACAAGGGCCCAATTTCAATCTCCAGTACCAAAAAACAAAAAATAGCCACAGGATTCATTTTTTAAAAAAATCCATCACTATGAGCATGATCATTTGACTGAATTGGTTTTAAAGAAGAGTTTTTGACCTTATGTTTCTGTATGTACATAAGCTCCATCTTATATGTTCAAAACTTGATATGGACAATTGAGAGTCTTTAATTCTCTAACATTTGTTTGATACAATTTTACAAAGATATTTGCAGTTAAAAATTCACATGACTTCCTAAAATATTAGAAAATAAATCTCCCCCAAATTAGACTCATCTTTGTAGGAGGGAATTGTCTTCAATGAAATCTATATGTGTATGGCAGTAGCTCTCTACCGTAGGTTGATTCTGAATGTTTGCTTTGATGAATCCAGTGGATACCACTCTGTGCTTTTGGCCTCCTGCATATTCAGTGAAAAGTCCTATATGACCACTGAAAGTTTCCTATATCTAAAAATTACTTTTCTGTGAAAATAGCACTTTAAAGATGAAATACCTTAGCCAAGGGAACACAGATATAAACGCTTTATATGGGTAAATGAATCCAATATAGTAATGTAACACCCTGGTTCTGCTAAAGCAAAAGGTCTGTGGATGAAAAGGTGAAAAATTGTGGCACTATTAGGCATAGCAAATTCAATGAATTGTGAAAAGGGCTAACTAGGATTCTGCTAATTGATAATCACTGAGTTCAGTAAATGTGACAAAAGCACATTAAAGAAAGAGGTAGTTTAATTTTCTGATATTATACAATGATTACAAAAATATTTTATTAAGCATCTCTATGTGCTGGTGAATATGCCCCATATTATAAATATGTTTACATGCATTTTATCTAACCCTAACTCTAACCCTAACCCCAATCCTAACCCTAACCCTAACTTGATGACTGAGGTTGCTTCTCTGTCAGGGATGGTGCTGGAATGTTAGGCAAAAACAGGATATGTGGCTATATTTTAATGTTAGTGTAGGGGAACTCAGATACGCAAATAGATGCTGAGAAGACACTCATGAGATACACTATCCATAACAGATTTGATCTCACATTCCTGCATATTTATTGCTTCTTAATAATAAAACTAGTTCTAGAAGTTAATCTGTTGCTGTCATATTGATTCTAAAGATCTTCTGAAAACAATTTCTTCTATTAAATTTTTCTTTGCAAATTAGCATAGATCAAACAATGATGAAATACAAGTTGCTCCAACATGGCTCAGGATACTGCTTTAACTGCCATAAAACATATTTGCTATAACTTTAATAAGTATGAGTTTTGTGGCATTTCTGTTACAATAGAGATGTGTGAGATAAAGTTTGGGACTTTACCATTGCTAAAGCACAGTGGGGAGTCATCCTCCAGTGGCAGTTATCACCTCTCCATCTCCAGATCATCCCACCACACTGATCCAAAACTCTGTATGCATTAAGTCTGTCTCCACTTCTCTCCACTCACTCAGCCCATAGCACCCACCATTCCACCACCTCCACTTCCTAAAATGCATCCATGCAGTGTTTGTCCTCCTGTGGTGGGCTCATTTCACTTAGTGTGACATCATCAGTGCTCCTCCATGTTGAAACATGTACCAACATGCATTCCCCTTAAGAGACGAAATAATATTCCCTGGGTATGCATACCACATTTTTTTGTGGATTCCTTTATAGATTAAGAATTAAGGTGTTTCTGCCTGTGTCTATTGTGAATTATGCAGATATGAAAATGGGCATAGAAATAGCTGTTTGAGTGTCTGCATTACCTCCCAGGCATACACGGCAAAGGTGGAATTACTACTTCATATTCAAGTTTTGTTTCATTTTTTAGGCATCATGGCATTATTTTCCACAATTGGCAGCATCATTTGAAATGACTACAAAAAAGGGAAAAAGATTTACAACTATTCCATATCCTATTCACAAAATATTTTGTTTTATTTGTTTGCTAAAGAATTTTTTCCTACTGATTATGCAAATATATCTCATTATGATTTGCCTTTACATTTGCCAAGTGATGAATGACCCTGGCATCTTTTAAAGTGGATGTTATCACCTTGATGCCTGCTCTCTATCATATAGAGCACTATTCATGTTCTGAGGGAGTTGGGGAAAGAGAACATATGTAGATTAACATTCAAACTCAAGAGAAGGAGCTACTAGGACTATGTCAAAGAGGTATGTGACAGAAAAATTACATTCCAGATTGCTAAGCAAAATAACATAATAATTACATTGATGTAAGTTTCACATGGGGATTATTGGACAAGGATCTCTAAAAAGGAAATATCCTTTTTATTAAAAGAGTGAGAGTTTGCTGAAATGTTACAATCAAATCTGAAGAAGTAAACATGAATGCAAAAGACATTCCATGAGAGAATTAAAATTTTATTCATGATATGGATCTATAATGTACATTTACTTTCATTTTCTATACAAGTGTTTTGAAAAATTTAACATCCAAATTTGATGGTTTTCTAAGTTCACTAGGGAAAATAAACCATTCACATTTTCTAGAAGTTTTAATAGAAATGTTATTGTTCTGCAAGTTTTTATATTTCTTAAAATGTTTTCAGTAGTACATGCTTCATAAAATATTAATTTCTCAGGAGGAAAATAATATTAATTTTTTAAAAAATAGGTAAGTTGACTGTGGATTTTAAATTCTACAATTTAATGAATGATTCAGATGCTTTTAAGGATTTTTTCAAAATTGGCTAATTGGGATCTTTACCTATCACTGTTGTGTCTGTCTTCAGACAAATCATATGAGTGCACCATGGAAAATTACAATGAGACCTCTACCAACTTCATCCTCCTAGGCCTGTTCCCCCCATCAAGCCTTGGCTTTTTCCTCTTCACTCTCACTGTCACCATCTTCCTGATGGCCTGGGCTGGCAATCTGTGCATGGTCCTGCTCATTCTCCTGGATGGCCAGCTCCACACACCCATGTACTTCCTGCTCAGCCAGCTCTCCCTTATGGACTTCATTTAAATCTGCACCACTATACCCAAGATGGCTTCTGGTTTCCTCTTTGGAAACAAGTTCATCTATTTCATTAGGTGTGGGGTTCAGTGTTTCTTCTTCACAGCTTTAGAAGGCTCAGAATCTCTGATCCTGATGTCTATGTCCTATGACTGTTACATGGCTATTTGCTTCCCTCTGCACTACCACACCTGCATGAACAAAAGTGTGTATGTGCTGATGATCCTGGGATTCTGGGCAATGGGCGCTGTCAACTCCTGCACTCACACAGTCTCTGCAAGGATTCTGTTCTCATATGAGATTTTCAAGGGGGAAGAGCTGGTGAATGTCTCCTGCTCAAGTGCCCATCATATCTCCTGAAGATAATGGTTGGTCACTCACACACCATTCTGAGGAGGGGCTGATTGTTTAAAAACAGGACTAAGAGAAACCATGGCATGCCTTCAATTCAGAGCTCCCTGTGATACTTTCCCATAGTGACTGGGTGAGAGCCATGGTAGACAGCAAAGTCAGGTACCTGTGGTCAGGCTGAACAGAGATACCTTGTGGTATTTAAAATAAAAGTCACAGGTGCCACAACTATGAACAGAGGCCAGGGACAGCTGAAACTTTCCTGGATTTGAAAGTCGTGTGTGTCCTTACCCTAATATGATGGGCTGCCCATGACTGGATCTAGAATGGATCTGGTGTTTCATTGATTTCTTTAGCAAGTGGTGGGAGCAAAGACATTTCTTCAACTTGACATTTTCACAAAATTGTAGATCGCAGAAGAAAATTATACAATCAAAATCAAAGAGAAATTTCTTCATTCTTTTTTTTGCTTTGATTTTGTTTTATGTTTTGAGATTTGTTGTTGTTTTGTTTGCTTTTTGTACATTGGTTTTCTATTTTTGCTGCTGTTTTGTTTTTTGTGACTGTATGCATTATTTTAAATTTTCTTTGGTTTCCTCCTTTATTTTGTTTTCTTTTTCATTTATTTTCTTCTTTCTTTTCCTGCTTTCATCTTCATGAGTTTATTAGAGCTTGGGAAATTTTTCTATGTCTTTCTTCCTTGCTTCTTAGCATTTTCTTAATTTTTTCTTTTTTATTCCTTTTCTCTCTTTTCATTTTTCACTCAATTTTTTGCTCTAATTTTATTCCCTATGTAATACCTTATTTTTTCTTCCTCTTTTTATTTAAACTTCAATTTCTCAAAAGTTTTTTCTCTTCTCTTTCTATAAACATCCTTCTACTCCCATTAGTATCCTTTGTACAACTCCTTTCCCTTTTCATAGCATATATTTTAAGGTTTCAAATTTTTCTCCTTTCATTCCCCCATTCTCAAACCCCATATTTTCACTAGTATAAGTATAAAAATTCTGTAATCTTTTCTTAGTTGTATAAACCTGTAAAATTACTTTGAATCCTTTTCTACTATTAATAGAGATGTAGCTGTCATATTTATGTATATTAGGTTTAACTCAACACCTAGGTTGTCTTAAATTTTACACCATAGTTATAAATTTCTTCTCTAGAATTAATGGTAGTATATAATCAGTAGTATATAATTTGTTCTTACCTTTTGTTAATATTCAATTTGTCTTGGATAATATTACTGTACCTGATATGTTTAATATTAACAAGGTAACACGATTGTTGCTATCTCTCTTTAAGCCAAGATATTGCATTTATGACATTAACAGTACTAGAGTACTTTCACAGAAAGTGTGGTTCTTGGCCTAATTACTCTGAATTCTTCCATCCTAAATTAACAAAGGTAGTCAGATCCTGAGACTGAGGTAAAGGACAATAATTAGCCCTGCCCCAAATACCTCACAGAAAATCTACTAAAGTGATCTCTATCCTATCAACAAGTCTTTACACTGCCATCCACAAGCCTCAGGGCAAAACAAAACAAACAAACAGAAATCAAAGAAGCATGAGAAAGCAAGTAAACAAAATGCCTCCCAAAGTACTCAAGTCTCTGTCAGCCAATGAACAGTGGACAGAGGGAAAGAGCAGAAGAAACAACACACGTAAATTACACAAAAAGCTACCAGAGAAGGGAAATAATCAGATGCAGGCAGTACTCACTAAGATCATAGAAAAATAACTGAACAAATAATGGAACAATAGAAAATGTCCAGAAGCTTTCAGAAGACACCAATAAATAGCTGGAAGAGCAAAATAAAATAATACAAAACATGAAGGACCAGTTTGGCAAAGAATTAGACCCCATGAAAAGATTGCAATCAAAAATTCAGGAGATTGTTATATTGAAAATATAGGCAACAGAAGTAACCAGTGTGAAGAAACCTATTCAGTACTAGAAGACAATGATTCCTTCAAAGACCAACTACTAATAAATCTTTAAAGTAACAAGAGAGCATGAAAAATGGACCTAATAGCTGTTAAATGATTAAGAGAAGATTAAGATTAATTGGAATAAGTACAAAATCAGAGGGAAACAGAAATGGAACAAAAATACTATTCAAAGAAATGATGGCAGAATCTCCTTAAATATAGAGGAAAAAATAAACATAACAAATCAACGAGGTACCATATTGTACTCAAAGCACCAAAAGCTCATCATAGGGAAAAAAATCTTAAAAGGCCTTATAGAAATACAATAAATCACACATAAAAATAGATCTATTAGAATCACAGCAGATTTTCTTTTTTAAAAAATTCTTTTATTGGTACATTTAAGGTATACAATACATTTACATTTCTCATTGGGAACTTGTACCTTCACATGATGTATCTTGGTTTTTAATTTTTTGTCATTCCCAGCACTCCCATCACCCCTTCACCCTTCCCTATTTGCAAAGTCTTTGTTTCCATTTTGTTCATTTCTCTATTTTTCCCTTCCCTTCTTTCCTTTCCCCTACCCCTCCCACTTCCCCTACCCCTTTGGACCTTTTCTTTCTATTTTGCATTATCAATTATTCATTTTAATAATTGGTACATTTTAGGTATACAATATAATGACATTCATCATTGAAAATTTGCACCTTTACATAATCTCTCTTGGTTATTTTCCTCCTTCTCCTGCCCTTCCTTCAAACCCTCCAGCCTTCCCTATTTGCAAAGACATTGTTTCCATTTTTTCATTTTCTCATATTAATTTCTTTCCCTTCCTTCCTTTCCCCTACCCTTCACACTTCCCCTTTGCCCCTTTTCTTCCTATTTCACATTATCTATTATACCTTTTAGTCTTTATTTACACTTTCAGTTTCTCACACTAGAGAAACTATTTGGTATTTACATATCTGTGTCTTATTTATTTCACTTAAGAGTATCACCTCAATGTGCATCCATTTAGCTATAATCTCTAATTTCTCATTTTTTATGGCCGAGTAGCATTCCATTAAAAACACATTTTCTTTATCCAGTCTCTAGTTGATGGGTATTTGGGCTGTTTCCAAGTTTTAGCCATTACAAATTGTGCTGCTATGAACATAGGTGCACATATATCACTGTGGTATGATTCTTTTAATTCTTTGGGAAAAAACCCTGCAGGGGTATAGCTGGGTCAAATGAGACTTCCAGTCCTAGTTCTTTGAGGTATCTCCATACTGATTTCCACAGTAGTTGCACCAGTCTACACTCCCTCCAGCAGTGGAGCAGGGTTCCTCTTTCCCCACAGCCCCACCAGCATTTCTTATTGGTTGATATCATGATAGCAGCCATTCTTTCTGGAGTGAAGTGGAATCTCAGCATTATTTTCATTTGCATCTCCTGAATGACCAGTGATATTGAACATTTTTTCATGTATTTATTTGCTATTTCTACTTCTTTGTCTGAGAAATGTCTGTTCATTTCAGATGCCCATTTTTGGATTGGGTCTTTAAATTTGGGAGGTCTGATCTTTTAAAATTCTTTATAGATTTGAGATAGTAGACCTTTGTCTGAGGAAGAGCAGGTGAAGATTTTTTTCCCACATTGTGCATTGTCTCTTCACACTGCTGGTAGTTTCTCTTGCTGTGCAGAAGCTTTTTAATAAGAAGAGATCTCACTTGTTGATTATTTGTGCTAATTTATGGGCAACTGAGGTTTTGTTCATAAAATCTTTTCCTACACTGATGTCTTCAAGGGTTCTACCTAAACTCTGCTCCAACTCAGCCATAAAAAATGAGAAATTAGAGACATTTATAGCTAAGTGGATGCACATTGAGGTGATATTCTTAAGTGAAATAAATAGGACACATATGCATAAATACTGAATAGTTTCTCTGCTGTGAGAAACTGAAAGTGTAAATAAGGACTAAAATGTATAATAGGTAATGTGAAATAGGAAGAAAAGGGGCAAAGGGGAAGGAAGTGGGAGGACTAGGGGAAAGGATAGAAGGGAATGGGATTAATATGAGAAAATGGAAAAATAGGAACAAAATCTTTGTAAATAGGGAGGACTGGAGGGGTTGAAGGGAGGGCTGGGCAAGGGTGAAAAATAAGAACCAAGAGAGACTATGTAAAGGTGCAAATTTCCTATGATGAATGTCATTATATTTTATACCTAAAATGTACCAATGATTAGAATGAATAATCAATAATGCAAAATAGGAAGAAAAGGTCCAAAGGGGTAGGGGTAGTGGGAGGGGCAGTGAAAGGAAAGAAGGGAAAGGAAAAATGATGAGAAATGGAAAAATGTTAATAAAGTCTTTGTAAATAGGGAAGGGTGGAGGGGATGAAGGGAGGGCTAGGAATGGCGAAAAAATAAGAACCAAGATGCATTATGTAAAGGTACAACTCCCTATGAGAAATGTAATTGTGTTGTATACCTACAATGTACCAATAAAAGGATTTAAAAAAAAGTCATACACTGTGGCCAAGTCAGTTTCATTCCAGGAATGCAAGAATATTTCAACATAGGTAAATCGGTAAATGTGATATATCACATGAATGGAATCAAGCATGAAAACCACATCATCATCTCAGTTCATGCAGAAAATGACTTCCACAAAAATCCAGCATCCTTTCATGATAAAAACCCTGATGAAAATATGTATAAAATGGTCCTTCTTCATACCAATAAAAGGCATAGATGGCAAACACACCACTGACATCATACAGACTGGGGAAGAATTGAAAGCCTTTCCTCTAAGATCAGTAATTAGACAAAGGTGTCCATTCTACCACTTCTGTTCAATATGGGAGTTGAAATTTTAGGCAGAACAATCAGGCAAGAGAATGAAACAAAAAAAATCATAATACAAAACTAAAAAAGTCAAATTTACCGTAGAACCCCCCCCAAAAAACTTTTAGATCTGATAAACAAATTCAACACATGCTCAGGATACATCAATAAACAAAAAAATCATACACCAATTCTATATACCAATAATGAAACCCTGAGAAAGAAATCAAGAAAACAATTCCATTCACAATAACTTCAAAAGTAATTATATGCATTGGAACCAACTTAATCAAGGAAGGGGAAAGTCTTCTGTAATGAAAATTATAGAACTCTGAAAAAAGTTGAAGGGGATTTCAGAAAGAAGAAATTCCTTGTTCATGGATTAGAACTAATACTGTTAAAATGGCTCAGTTACTAAAAGAGATCTATGGATTCAATGCAGTCTCTATTAAAATACCAAGAAATTTCTTCACAGAGCTAGAAAAAATTCCCAAATTCTTATGAAATAGAAAATACCCAGAATAGCCAAAGAAATCCTGAGCAAAAAGAGCAATGCTGGAGACATCACAATACTGGATTTCAAGTTCTACTGCAAAGAAATAGCAAAAATCCCCAAAATGAAACCAGGACAAAAACAAAAATGTTGACCAAATGGACTAGAGCACAAGACAAACAACCTCGTGGATCTTTACCATCTGAATTTTGACAAAAGAGCCAAAACCACACTAGAACAAAACAGCCTCTTTAAAAAAATGATGTTGGGAAAACTTGAGTGCCAGATGCAGAAAATGGAAGCTAGGTCTTTGTCTCTCATCCTGTACCAAAATCAAATCAAAGTGGATTAAAGACCAGATATAAAACCAAAAACTTTGAAATGCTGGAAGATAACAGGGAAAACACTTGAAGCGATAGGCACAGGCAAAGACTTCCAAATGAGAACCTCAGTAGCACAGAAAATATTGAGAATCAACAAATAGGATTACATAAATTCAAAAGCTACTGGACTGCAAAAGGAACAGCCAACAGTGTGGAAGAATAAACTACAGAATGGGAGAAAATATTTGCTGGCTATTCTTCTATAAGAAGACAAATATCTAGAATATGTAAAATACTAAAAAGTTCTTTAAAAATGACCCCATCAATATATGGGCAAATGGACTGACTAAATACTTCTCATCTGAGGAACCAAAATGGTCCATAAATATAGAAACACATCTTTAGGTACTAGGGAAGGGCTCACCTTACCCCAGTCCAAATGGCTACCATCAAGAATATAGAAAATGATGAGCTCCGGCTTGCATGTGGGGAAAAGGGAATCCTCCTACATTGTTGTGGGGAAGGTAAAGCAGTGTGATCACTGTGGAAGTCAATGTGAATATTCCTTAAAAATTAAACCCAAAACTACCTGATGATCCAGCTATAACTCTCCTAGTATTCTCCTGAAAGAATTTAAGAATGCATATATATGTGCATATCTTTGTTTATAGTGGCACAATTCTCAATAGCTAAGGTGTGGAAATGGACTAGATGCCCACCAACATATGAATAAAGAAAATATGATTGGTATGTATGAATATTATCTAATCATAAAGAAAAATGACATCATGTCATTTGCAGGAAAATGGATCAAATTTGAGACCATGATCTTAGACAAAATAAACCAACTCAGAAAGCTACATATCAAAATTTCTCTTATATGAAAAATAGATAAATAAAAACCTCCAAATAAAATAAAAGAGAGATATCAGAGAATGAGAAGGTAGATTTTGGGAGACTGAGAAAAGGATCTGTAGTGGATTGACTAATGGTCAACTTGTAATGCCCAGCTGAGCTGAATCAGTGTCGTGTGGGTGTGGATGATCCATCTGAGGATTGCTGCCAATAGCCAAAAAAAGATCAGGAGGGGAAGATCTTGCCTTGTTGATTTTCTAGGAGAAGCTGGCTGTGGATGGTTTTCCTGCTACAAACCAGGCTGTTCTTGTTGGAAGAGAAGCTCAGGGCCTCACTGTTGCTGGGAATGACTGTTGTTTTCATCATAGGAGCTCTGATCTTCACCATGAGCAACACTTTCTGGCTCCAATGTGGATCCCTCTGCTTGGTGGTACAAATCCTTCATCTCACTGGTGTAGGTATTCTGGATTCCACCAGTGGCCTTTGGGCCTTCCCAGTGCAGATCCTCAATATGGACAAGCATGAGACATTGCTGTGGGCTCTAGGCCACTGGCTGGACTCATGGAAGATATTCCCTTGGATTCTAAGCCTTTAGCTGGACTTGTGTGGGATATTGCTGGGATTCAGGCCCTTAGCTGGATGCTTTCAGCCCCTAGTGTGTCGTTAATCTTTTGCACTCCTTTGCATTTGACTTTTCGGGTAATTAGCATAAGATAATCTTCTAAATTATGTGTCCTGTAGTAAATGTGTTATCTTAACAAGACCCTCACTACAACAGGATCAGAATGAGTGGGTAGAAAATGGAGCAGAGTAATGGAATTTAAAATAATAAAGATATGATACATAAAGAGCCTCACCCTTCTATATTAGTAATAATATTAATATATACATATATGAATAATATGAAAGAGCTGCAAACAAAGATTCTCAGGCAAATGATTCCCGTTTTTGTAACTCTTTGCATAACTTTTTTCTTCAAGTTTAAAAAAATGGAGGGAAATTGACAAAGACATATATTTAAATATTAAGTAATTTTTAATCTATATATATATTTAATACATAGTACATATTTAAAGCTCTACACTCTGATTACATTGACATTTTTAAACAATTAAGTGAATGAAATAATCATACAGAAAGTTGTCATATGAGCTATGATTTTTCCAAGTATTTGTGGAGCAGTTGCAGAGTAGATAGAGCAGGTACAGTTGCACTCAGGTGATTGGACACCCAAGCCTAGGTCTTCAATATGGAGCATACCCAGAATGCACTGGATGTGGTGGTGCTTCTGATGATAGTGTCAATCATGGTGAACAACACTACCTAATCAAGATCCAGGACAGAGTTCCATGCATATCAACATATTCACTGCTCATGAAAGTTAAGAGACTGAAGCCCAGGCTTGAGTGATACCCACGGCTGAGAGCAGCAGAGCGGGTTTGAGACTCAGATCAGCTGTGCTCTCACACACAGAAGGCAGCTCCCTATTAGAGCTGTTGATGTCAACAGACACCTGTGAGAATGGAAAAAGCATCATGGCAAAAGAACAGGGACAGGGAGGTCACCTTCAGCTGTTCAAAGGCACCTGTTCAAATATTCCACTGTCATGAGTGTGTGTGTGTGTGTGTTCTTTAACTCTGCAAATGATGCACACTGTTTTAAAGAACAAACCAGGAGCACTGTTCAAAGACAGTCACAGGAGCCACAGGCAGAAGGATGATGTCAGTGTGTCCTGTAGCATCACCTTTTGGGGACATCGAGGTGGACTCTGCAAATACCCACCTTGTGATTGTGTTCGTTGTGGAGACAGATCATGAAGTCAAGGCAAAAAGAGTAAATTCAAAAGTCTCAGACACAATTACAAAGGTTCATGGCTGCAGTGCCTGAGATATAAGCTAAGAATCCAGAGAATCCTCGGTCTGTGTAGAGAACATACATAAGAACACCAGGGGGCCACATGGCAAAGGCAGAGGCCCTTGCCTCAAGGAACAACAGCTATAGACTCAGAGCACCTGTGCTAAGAAGCCACTTCCATTCTTGACATCGGATTAACTCTTAGCAAGACATAAATGGTGGCACTGAGAGGTTGAGTATCATGCTCACAGAAGCACAGCCTGAAAAGGAAAAGGCCAAGATTCAAACTCACATGGGTTTCCTTCTAAGCAAAGGGCTTTAATGCCATTAAATTGCCTCTGAATGTGGAGGATGGGGTAAAAATAATCAAATACAAATTAAATATTAATTTTAGACTATGCATTCTAAACACTGAATATTGAGGTATCATGTACAAAGATAGGAGATGTTGTATTTTCATAAAATCTACTAAAACATACAGGAGATTTACTGAACACAAGAAAAATGCTTAGGGCAGTGAACTTTTTCCATACTAAATGGAAACCCAACAACCTGAAAGCCATTCCAAAGCCCAGACTACAAAGGGAATATTTTAGGGATAGGTCTTAAACTTAGCATTTGGAAGTGAAAGATTGTCACTTTATGTTGCCAAATCAATCTGTGTTAAATAAGAAGCCACACTCAGGCAGGAATGTTGGTTGTATAGTTTTTAATTGCCCCCAAAGACCAATTCATAGAAACATAGAGCTGTTGAATGTCTATTGCATGCTGCAATTATAGGCATTCAAAAATCATGACTATGAGATGTTTTCCTCACAGAAGTAATGGTAATTCTGTAGTAGTAATGATAAAAGTTGCTGTTCCCACTATCTTGTGTTGGGTGTTACTGTATGTAATTACAGTTAAAATGATGAGTGCTTGCTCTTTGCTAGCCATTCTGTAGAGTCCATCTCATGGGCAACCTGAGGACATGCTTACATGGGATTCATTAACCTACTCCCAATTGAGCAGAAGGTCAGAGCCTTGCTTATGCTCAATTTCTCCACTACCTTTAAAAATTAAACCACCTAAAGCTTTCTTCTCTACTCATCTTGTCAGCTTCTAATCCTTTTTTTGTACCTTCAAAGCACTCCAAGACTATCTCCACTGAAATTGCTCTATTAGTATCCCAAGTGATTTTCCATTTGTAAATACAAACATTACATCTCTTTTCTCATATTAATCCAAAACAAACTGCACTTGTTGCAGTTGATTGTACCCCCCATTCATACCTACCTTCTTCATTTGTGCCTCTGAGCATATTTCTTACCTCATCAAACCTTATCTCTTACTCTATTTATTTCTCATTTGACCCCAATTGCTTCAAGTCTGAGTCTGAAACATCTTCCTATAAGGAAGTGATCTCAGCTAACTTTGGAAGTTTACCTCAATCAAATAACTTTGTGTCTTTAGAGAATCTTTAGACCCTGAAAGCTACCAAATGCATTCCTTGAGTTTAGAACTCTAATCTGGACTCTACTTGACTTGATATATGACTATACATTGAATAGGACTGTAAAAATTACCTTGACAACAACTGAATACTTAAAAAGCAATTTATCTTACCTAGCACTGTAGAAGTTTTCAAAACTTCAAGAAATAAAACTCCATTTTCCATTCTCTTAAACCAAAAATCCATGGTTTCCCTTCTTTCCACATTTATTCCAAACATAAAAAATGCATGAGCTAATCTTCTTTGGTCTCCACCCCACCACAGATACTGTTATTTCTCTTCTTGGAAGCTCCCAGTATTATCTTCCTGCATCCATATTTGTTCCCTGTTCTTTTCTCTGCCCCAAGACACAGGGAGCCTTTAAAAAATGTTCATCTTATCGTGTCCACTTCTATGAAAAGCTCTACAGATGTTCTTCTCACCACACTCGGAACTGAAACCAATGTGCATCCATATGCTCTTGCAGAGTCACACAGACCTGAGGAACTTGACATTTCTGGCTTGGGTACATAGCATTTTTCTCTCAGACCCGCATAGAAGGGCACGGCAGTGTTCTCTGATGTTAATGTTCAAGTCTCTTCCCCTTGAGCATCTGTGCCGTGCTTGATGCTCATTCATAGTTGGTTCCATTCAATTCATGCACTGTTTCTTGTGGCTGAGTATTCAGCAGCTGTTGTATCCAGCTCAGAAGATTCCAAAATGATCAGAGTGTGTACAGTTCATTGGCATTAGTTCCTAATGAAAACCATGACTAAATTGTGTGATTTCTCTTTTTTCTCTCTTCCTATGTTTGTATGAAATAACCAGAGAATATTTGGCACCCAAATATTTAGTTTTTTGTTTTGTTAAAGCAAGAGTAAATTTTGAGGGAGACCTGAGTCATGGTGGAAGGGTTGCTGTGAACAGATATTTTTGTGTTTCCCTTAGAAACAAGAACCAAGAGCTGATGAATACTTTCATTTAGTAATAAATTGTTTTTGGTAATTTCCCCACAGTCTCTATGCAATGAGTGAAACATTCTCCCACCTTTAAGAGCAAGAATACAAATAAAATGAATCCCCTTCATGTTCAATAGAAATTCCACTCTGATAGCTGACCAAATGGTCTCAGGTAGATCTTCTCATGTCATTGCATCTCTGGCTGTTGCCTGGTTCCTACTTTCTGAGCTGAAGAGCAACATGTGAATATCCTCCTAGATGCCCCCATGACATCCTTGTTTTTGAGGCTATAGATGAGTGGGTTAAGCAAGGGAGTGACAATGGTATAGAAGGTGGACACCACCTTGTCCTGCTCAGGCATGTGGAATGACTGGGGCAGCACATACATGTAGCATGCAGCCCTATAGAAAATGCTGACAGTATTCAGGTGGAATGGACAAGTGGTGAAGGCCTTCTTGCATCACTTTATGGAGCACATGTGGTAGACAGTTGACAAGATGAGAGAGTAGGAGGTGGAAATGATGGAGATGAGAATGAGCAGCATGAGCACACAGCAGATGTACATCATGGTCTCATAAAATGATCTGTCTGAGCAGGCCAGCTTGAACACCACAAGGATCTCACAGAAGAAGTGGTTGATGCTGCAGGAGCCAGAGTAGGGGATGTTTGTGGTGATGGGTGTGAACAGAAAATCATCCAGAGAATCCTCAAACCAGTCCCCAGCAGCCAGCAGAAGGCACACCTTGCAGTTCATCAGAACTGGGTACCTAAGAGGGCCCTAGAGACAGTGATGTAGTGGTCATAGGCCATGAGCTCCAACAGGAAGAACTCTGAACCAATCATAGTCAAGTAGAGGAAGATCTAGATGACACAGGCCACAATGGAGATGGTCTTCTCCATGGAAACCATGCCTACCAGGAGCTTTGGGACCATGGTGCAAATGAAAAGCATGTCCATGATGGAGAGCTGGCTGAGCCAGAAGTACATGGTGGTGTGGAGTTGAGGGTCCACCTGAATCAGGAGTACCATGACCAAGTTTGCTATTACAGCCACCTCAAAGATAGCAAAGATGACTGTGAATACAATCCCTATAGCCTCCCTGTTCACCAGAAGCCCCAGCAGTGGAAAGTCAGAGGAGGAAGTTGTGTTTCTCACTGATATTGCTGCCTATGCAGCTGCAGGGAGCAGGGGCACACAAAGACCAGGAAGGAAAGCAAGACCAGGTACATTCAACAAGGGGACGATTTTGTAATGGAGGACACTGCACAGGGTGATGGTTGGGATGAAATTTTCCAGGGTAGAACACTAGAGAAAAACAAAAGGAAATGTGCCATACAGCGTTAATGGCAGCTATGTCCCTTGATGGAAATCAGCCCTTATTATGTCTGTGTTCTCTCTTCTAGGTGGCATAGTTTGTATAGTTTACAGTGACTGCATGATACAAGCAGTGCATGCCATTCCTGCAAAAGAGTTTTGACCACCTATGTTCATTCACCATTTTTCACATCCATGGTAGGTCTAAATGAATTCTGGATAGAGAAAATGTGATTGCTTCACTAATTAAATGGCTGAACATGAGTAAAATGAATAACTTAGGGAGTGAAGATTTAGGATATTCACAAGTGCACATGCACTATACCTTCACTGTCTTTCCATTTTTGTTTCTTGTTGCTGTATCTAAAGTGATTCCTCCTCTGTTCTGCCTGCGAAGCTTTGTTACCCTCCCACTTGACAGTTTATCTCATGGTTTCTTTACTCTCTAGGTGTTCTACAGAAAGCTGCTTGAATTAGACTATTAAAAAGCAGTTCAGACTATACAAGGCTGATTCCTTTATTGCTCCCCACTACTACTATGGGTTTGGGGAACAGGTGAAGGAGGTAAAAAATGTTAGCATCTTGGATCCATGTCACCAAGAGACAACAGGAGCAAGGAGTTAACCATTAACCATGCAGATGTCTGCTGATGTTCACCTGCACCAAGGCCAGGACTTAGCTCAGGACTAGAGATCTATGGAGCAGGTATAGGAGCAAGATAGCAACTGGCTTCAGGTAGAAAGGGATTTTTATCTCTCGCTCTTACCATATGGATTAAAGATTTATTAAAAAGCCAAAAAGGAAGATAAACATACCTGTGATAAATGTTCTCCTCCTCTTATATGCCAGGCCTTTGTGATCTGGCATCAAATATTTGTGTATGTCAGAATCAGAGTCCAATCCAAGGGTTATCCCGGGCCCATGCAGCGACTTCACTGTTTCTCAGGTCATAGGATCGGAGCCTTCACCCCAGGAACTAGGATTACTTGAGGTAGTAAATGAAAATACAGGACACTGAGTAATCTTGTCTTTCAGATAAACATTTAAAATTTATTTTAATATAAGTTTGTGAGACACACTAACAAAAATCACCATTTATCTGAGGTTTGAATCTGGATGCTTGTTTTTTACAATGCCAAATTCATACTGAGCTTCACAGAATTCAAGAATTGTAATGACAGTGAAAAAGTTACTAATGGATTCGGTAAAACACAATCAATATTGGATACAGAAGTGAGATTCTGGCATCAGCATTAAATGGTCTCACTCCAAACTCTACTGGTTGCTGGTTCTGATTACTGTGCAAGGCTTCAGGCTGCCTCCTCCTCTGGCTGCCCCAGAACCCTGTGCTCAGTGCTGAGGGCCTTGCAGTGAGACCCTGCCACACACAAACTCATTCAAGTTCTCTTCCACCTCCCTCAGACAAGTGGAAATAAATATTATCTAAGATACATTTTTGTTCATGTCTGTCAATATAAAAGACATTCTATTTTAGAGTAATCCATAAGTAATTAAGTAATTAATACTTAAGTAATCCATACTAAGAGTGAGAGAATGAACACATCTCATCGTTAATTAAGAGAATTGAAACATTTTATCCAAAAGGAATAAAAGTCTTTGAATGAACCATCACACTTCTCAACACACTCGCACCCAGCAGCCTGGTCTGGTCCATCATCGCATCCTCCTGGTCTTCCAGGAGCTGTCCCTGGACTCTCTCGCTCCCCCTCTGTTGCTTTAGTCTCCTCTCAGCATGGAAGTCACATTGATGCTGGAGCCTGCACTGTACCTTGATGCTTTCCATCTCAGGACCCGTCAGGCTCTGGGCCTTTTGCCTCCTCCAGTCTGTTTGTTCAGTGCCTCCTGCAGCAGCAATCTCCTGCCTCTGTGCCCACTCAGGGGGCCCCAGCCCAGGGCCTTGGTCCCCACAGCTTGCCTACCCAGGGTCCCCAAGTCTGGGCAAGGTCATGGCCTCATGCTCCTCAGAACCTTGTGCGAAGTCACCTGCTCAGAGGGGCCTACTCTCACCCTACTCGATGGCCTCACACTTCTGCCCATCTCCTAACCCCACCCGACACCCTGTGTGCTTACTTAGCTTAGCATTTGTCTCTTAATTCTCACATAGTCAAGACTGCGGCCTATTTGATGAACTGGGTACCCCGCCATCTAAAGGAGTGACTGGCACATGCTAAATATTTGACCAATAAATACATGAAGGCTCTTAAAACATGCACAGTCATTACAAAGGAAATTGTGGATATTTTATTTTTCTTAACATGATACTTGCTAGTAGTATCACCTAAAATAATTCTATGTTTTTACATACAATGTGCTGAAGAGAAATACAAATGCCAGACTTTATGTGTATTTTTAATCCAAAATAAAATTGCCATACAAAAAAGATCTACCATAGCAAACAGCAATAAAATTTACTACCAAATCAGTGAGATTAATACAGATAAATTTGAGACAGTTTTTTTCCTGTGGTTTAAAATCAACCCACTCAGTTATGGAAAACTAGGTGGTGAGCAAAGTTGATAAGAAAAGAGGAGCTGGAGACTGAGCACTGGTCTCTTCCCTTCTGCTGCAAAGGCCAAAGAGCAGGGAGGAGAGGTTGCCCTGTAGACATGGGACTTCAGGCAAACTCACTCACCTTGGACCTCTAGCTGAGGCTGGGTGGTGTGAACATTGGGCTGCAGGGAGGACTCACACACATTGCTGCTGTGATGAGAATGACTTTGATTTTGAGAGACTGCCTAGTCACTGTTCAGGGTGTGAAAATAGTAAATTTCTACTCCTTAGAAACTGTAGTATGGAGATGGTCAGATGTGTGGTCAACCTATTGTATAACAATTCATCTTGCTGCTATTTCCAGTAATAAGACAGTAGAGGTAATGGAAGTATTTGCTAACCGAAGTCATACTAAACTGATTTGGCATATAATAGAATTCCAAGTGGTCATGGATATAAGGGACATCTAGATGTGTATTCATGGCTGACAGTTTCATTGTATTTTTAAATGAGAAATGTGGCATATTTGCAATCTCCTTATTGTGTGTGTATGTATATATATTTCAAATATATAAGAATATATATTTTATTAACTAATTTCTTTCTTCATATTGAAGCCACTTAATGCATTCACAGTGTGCATTATAATATTTTTATTAAAAATACTCAAAAGTTAAGCTTTTTACAATATTCCAAATTAGAAAGAACTATTATTTGTGATCAACCATGCTGGAGATCACATGACATTACCTTTTATCCCTTTGAAGACATTTCCCACAGTTTTCTGAGATAGAAGAGCTGCTTTCTCTGTTGAGCCTTGATTCATCCGGTGGTCAGAAGTAGAGGCTCAAAGGACATGGTTTTAGCTACACTGAAACAAGTTTTCTGATTTTTGTCTTTCCAAATGTGTAGTCTGCCAAATTTGCATCACAGCTCATTGCAGTTAAGCCCTTTGGAAATTCAGGGAGGGAGCACTTTTCATAATATCACTGACATAGGCCATTCTAAACCGTGTTCTTCGTCTCTGTCTTTAGTCAGCACAAAAAGGTTTCCACCCTTGGGCAAGACTTCCCTGTGTGACTGACTTCTTGTCACCTCCAGAGGAGAAAGCATCTGTGAAGAATCTGGAAGAAGCCAGTGACAGTTCCTTACCTGAGCCACAACTAAGAAAATACTTGATAGAAATCACTGAGGACTGTATGAAGTTGGAAAGATTTTCACTACAGTTATTCTCCTTCCAGCTTCTTTCTTAACATCCAATTTTCTGTGTGCTCACCTACTTTCTCGGACCTTTTGTTGCTACTGATATTCTTCAAACCTGAAATCCTCAGAAAAACATAAAAAAGGTCTTAAAATTTAAAATGTGTACCTTAGAAAGATAAACCTTCTAAAGTGAAATGGCTTTTTTCCACTCATTTCCTAATAGTTACTGAGGACTGTATGAAGTTGGAAAGATTTTCACTACAGTTATTCTCCTTCCAGCTTCTTTCTTAACATCCAATTTTCTGTGTGTTCACCTACTTTCTCGGACCTTTTGTTGCTACTGATATTCTTCAAACCTGAAATCCTCAGAAAAACATAAAAAAGGTCTTAAAATTTAAAATGTGTACCTTAGAAAGATAAACCTTCTAAAGTGAAATGGCTTTTTTCCACTCATTTCCTAATAGTTACTGACAACATATTTGACATCCAGAAACTGTCCAGGTGCTTGTCATGCATCTCCATGGAAAATGAAGATCCCTTTTTTGCTTATGTGATGAGTAGGTTAAAAAATAAAATCAGCTTATAAATGAACAAAAAAGCAACAACAGAAAAGCAACAGAGGATAATCAGAGTGGACACTGTCAGCATCTAGTTGTCACTTTCATGGTCTTAGCTAGTTCCTCAAATAGCTGGTCAATACTGCACCCATCAGTGCCCCTTGAGACTCTCCTTTGGAATGAAGTACATGATGGGGTGTTTGGAAATGACCATGGTGATTATTTGTATGTAAGAAGTTCTACCTCAACACAAACTCAAATGAAAAACAGTAAAAATGAATCTTCTTGACCTTAACATTTGTGTATGAAGCAGCCCTTGGTTTTAAGTAACATCCCAATGCTTTGAAATCCTCTACTGTTCCAATTACCCTGACTCCTGTATTTAACATCTTTCTACAATCAGAATCTAATATTTCAGGCAGTTTGTGTTCATCTCTCAGCAGAACTTGAGGGCTATTCTTCACTTTGTGGGCAACATAGTCTGCACTGACTTCTAAACCATTGTCTAAGTATTTTAAGCTGAAATCTTCCCAGGGTTTAAGAAAGTATTTAGTAGGGAGACTTTATGTTTTTCACTATTAGACTTTGACATTATAGAACCATAAATGTCTACTTAAATGTGTAGAAGTAAATGTTCAAGTAATTTCATATCCATATCCCTTACCTGCATGAAGAGCCCAGGGGGTTTCATGACCCATCAAGATGAGTCATCAGGTCCTTGCAAGACCAGCTCAGCTGGTGCTCAACAGAGAATAAATGTGGATTTTATCTGTGTGTTGCTCCCAGAGGGGCCTTTGTCCCTAGGTCAGGATTAGGAGTATCACAAAGTAGAAGCTGCATTTGGAGACACATTGACTCCTTTGGAAATTGCCTACTGATTAATATCAATGTTTGGCAGCAAAATACCAGACCACAGGGTGGAGATCCAGTCTGCATCATCTCAAGTGTTGCAATAACTTGCTCTGAATGTGGCTTCTCCATCACCTGTGGGGCTAAGTCTTCATCTAAACACTTCAGAGGAGTTTGTGAGGATCAGGATCAAAATCTAATATTGTATTGAAATTTTTTTTAAAAGGACATTGTTGTCTTTAACTTTGCTTTATCATCTGGAATAGCTGATGACAGAGTGAAAGTATGGAACTGGTAGCATTAAAATTAATCTTAAGGTGGTATAATTCTTAATTTTCTTTCCCACATTAATATATTGTTTTTAACAAGGAGGAAGGTATGGTGACCACAAATTACCTTGTATCTAAATTTTGTGAAATGACTGAGGAAAAGCCCTGGTCATGCCCTTTTAAGAGAGGACTAATCTATGAGAAGGGAGTGGGCAGCCACGATGTGTAGGATGAGATTTGAAATTTTAAAAAGACTGTATTAGAATGTATAAGCTGTCCAAGACGGCACTCACGTGTACCATGAGCAACTCATCAGGCTGAGGTAGGAGGATTGCTTAGCTCAGGAGTTCAAGGCCAGCCTGGGCAACAGAGCAAGGCTGTCTCTCTCCATCAGTCAGTCAATCATTCAGTAACCCATAGAGCATTTAGTATAACATCTCACACATCAGAAGTGGGAGGATTGGTAAATCATTATAAAATGAGCACATCCAGGTAGCCACCACTGTTTGTTGAAAAGACATTGAACAACATTGCAGAAGATCCCTTCTGCCATGCCCAGCCACTAGCACCTGCAGTATCTAGGGATCTGACTAAATACTCTTTTCTAACTTGCATTTTTCAAGTACCTTTGATGTATTTATCAACCTAGGAGTTGGCATGCTTTGTTAAATGTGCAAACAGTTAATCTTGGAAATATAAGAACAAAAGCCCTACTAGGTATTAATATATAGCAGCTCAGCTCCAAGCAAGACAGTATGGAAAAGGGGAAGAAGACACAAGTTCATGAGGGGATGTGAAGTGTGAGATGCAGTGGTTTGGTAGAGGGAGAGATTGAAAGAGGGTTGCTGGTGAAGGCAGGCAGAAGGGAAGGGAGAAAGCATTAGTGCAGAGGTGCAGAGAATGCAAAGGGAATGGAACCGCTGAGACAAGGCTGAAGGTATTTCACGAATGAACCAAGTCTGTTTCTGTTCATGAAGACGTTCATCCCTCCTAGACATTCTGTAATCTCTTTTCTATTTGTTTCCTTGTTTCATTTCAAGGCAAAGGTAAAATTATTAGAAACCTTCTGAGGTAAAACCAGGTGATATTCTTTACCTGCATTTGCATTGGGGGAGGAAAATTTTTTCCCCTCTGTCTCTACATCAGTGCCAAAATAGCGTAAGGTTGAATGACATTTGCTTGGTTGCCTGTTATGTGACTTCTAAAAACTCATCCAACCTTCTCTAAGCCTCCTACTGATAGACAAAATAGACACCAGGTGAATCAATACAGGCTTTGCTAAATTTTTTCTTTTAGGACCTTATATATATGATGAAGTAAAAGGTAAATAAGTAAATGATAGAAGGCTTACTGTAGTCTTTTTTAGATAAAATTCTACCCACTTTGTCCACCTATCAAGACATCACATCTAGCCAAAAGTCCTTAAAAAGGAGAAATATTTGTCCCCAATGTACCAATGGAGAGGCTGAGAATTATACTGAGCAAGTTATTTAACCCAAGAGATCTAAGTTAGCTAATGAAGTGTCTCTACTTTTTCATTCTATATTTATCTATTATCACTTTATTAAAGCATGAATGGAAGTTTTGTAGGTTTGTAGTAATGTTGTAATCTTAATGATAGAATAAAATTTGAACCAATCAATAAATGAATAAATATTTATTAATTTCCAGGCTTATATTAGACCCTGATGAATAAAAGTATGGTGATAATCCACATGTAATTTCACAGGTAAAAGATGAAATAGATATTTTACAAAGTGACTCAGAATATAGAACCCAAAATACAATCCTATCATCCTCACAAAAGCTTCCTAAATAAAACTACCACATTATGAGCAATCAAGAATATTTTTAGTGAATTCTTGAAATTGAATCATCAAGAGCATGGGTTTGCCGGGATTGAACTTTTCATTTGAAAAGCCGGTCAGGAGGGGCCTCAAGTGTAATTCAGTGGTGGACCAGGGCTTAGCATGCCTGAGGTAGGTCCTGGGTTCAGTTCCCAGCCCAATCCCCAAACTGGGCCAGCAACCCAGACACAAGGGACACATGACCACACGTCTCACATAACATACCCTGCACGGCCTGCCTGGGGTGGCTGACAGTGCTGCTAGCTGACAGCACTACGTGGAAAAGGTCAGTGAATCCAGATAAGCAAATTGGGTGAGGCTGCGCCGTGGTCCACCTTCAGGGACAACCCTTACACGGTGCTTCAGCAGGAGGATGTGCCGGCTGAGAATGCTCATTGACAGTGTGACACTGAGTGTTTTCATCTCCAAGAAGCATATTCTGGGAGGACTGGGTTGTTGGCCAAGTCATCCGGCTCCTGTGGGCCCCCTGGCTTCCCCTGGGTCTGGCCTGACCCTGACTCTTTGGGGAGAGGTGGATTTCCCCAGGACCCGCCTCAGAGCTGCGGCCACATCCCTGTTCCTCAGGCTGTAGATGAGCGGGTTAAGCATGGGCGTGAGGATGGTGTAGAAGGCGGACACCGCCTTGTCATGCTCAGGCGTGTGGTAGGAGTGGGGGAGCACGTTGGTGTAGAAGGCTGCCCCATAGAAAATGCTCACCACCAGGACGTGCGAGGAGCAGGTGGCCCAGGCTCGGCGCCGACCTTCCGCTGAGGTCATGCCATGCACGGTGAGCAGGATGCGTGTGTAGGACACAGCAATGATGGAGATGGGCACCAGCAGCATCAGCATGCAGCACGCATACATCAGGGTCTCATACAGCGATGTGTCCATGCAGGACAGCCGTAGCACGGCTGGGATCTCACAGAAGAAGTGGTTGATCTGCCGGGATGCACAGTAGGGGAAACTCATGGTGACGGGCGTCAGCATGAAGCCGTCCAGGGAGCCGCCCAGCCAGGAGCCCAGCGCCATGTACAGGCAGACCCTGTGGCTCATGATCACCGGGTAGCGCAAGGGGCTGCACACAGCCACGTAGCGGTCATAGGCCATGAGGCCCAGCAGGAAGAACTCTGCCCGATCAGGGTCACGTAGAGGAAGATCTGGACTGCACAGCCCAGAAAGGAGATGGTCCTCTGTTCAGACAGCAGGTCCTGGAGCAGCTTGGGAACTGTGACACAGATGTAGACCGTGTCCATGAGGGAGAGCTGGCTGAGCAGGAAGTACATGGGTGTGTGCAGTTGGGGGTCCAAGTGGATGAGCAGCACCATGACCACATTTGCCACGACAGCCACCACAAAGATGGAGAAAACCACAGTGAAGATCAGCCCCGGTAGGGTCCGGTGGACAGTAAAGCCCAGGAGGATGAAGTCAGTGGAGTTCTGGGAAGTGGCCTCCATCTCTGTGTCACATGGTCACCCTGGGCTACAGGCAGAGAGTTGGGGTTAGGAATGATGCCATAGTGACCAGCACCACCAGGAACCATGTCAGATGCCATGTGGATAAAGGAGAGCATCACCTTCAGACTCCTGAGTCCTGATGCAATGTTAATGATTCATGTGACACCGGCAGATACATTTCCCTCTGCACCAGGTCATCATAGCCTGTACTCTACAGGGAGGGTATGAGATGTGAATGCAAGGATCCCTCAGTATTTTACAAATTGGCATTATCGGGCCAGGGATTTAGCTCAGTGGTTTCACTGCCTGCTGCTCAAGTGCAAAGACCCAAGGTCGATCCCTGGTACCAAAAAAAAAAAAGGCATTATCTTTATTCGGAGCCACCTTCTGTGTGCACCCTATAGCTTATCATTTTAGGCTGGAAGTTTCTTGAGGCTGGCCCTGTGCCATATTCCCTATTTGTGTCATAATCTAAGTTCCTTGAACTTGAATTGCTCCTTGCCATTAGGATGATTACATCCACCTGTGCCTTAGGAAACTGATATGATGTGACCATGGAGCCAAGGTTAGGTAAACTGTATGGTTTTGGTGACATTATTACTGCAAGGGCCTTGAGAATTTGAGGCCTCAAAGATATAGCATGGCAGTGCTGCTAACCTCATTGGAGGCTGGGGTCTAAGCTGCCTGTGGGTAGGTGTGTTGAGAATCATTATGTTCTAGGATGGAGTGTTTTAAATGCTTGGGTCTGTATGTTTTCCCAGGTCAGCATGGGGTCATAAATCTCAATCTTAGCTACAGGACTTGGGCTTCACATCATGGTTGTGTTTTCTACTTGCACCATGAAGTCTGCTGCAGTGTGTGGCTCCGTGATTCAGTCCAGCTTTCATCCTTGGGCTGAGCATCTCTCAAAACATTGTTCATTAGGACATGGACAGATTTCCTGGTAGGGTGCATCCTGAAACTGCAGGATGTGATGTTATTTTAGGAATCCATTGCTAATGAGGGTTT